>NW_023396619.1:133928-253928 GCF_011125445.2 Fundulus heteroclitus
GTGCACATTTCATACCAAAGCACATTTTTCTCTGGGACACAAAACCGGTCTCCTTCCTGAGCGGTATTATGATGGCTAGACAGTCCCATGGTGTTTATACTTGTGTATAATTGTTTGAACAGATGAATGTGGCACCTTCATGTATTTAGAAATTGCACCAAGGATGAACCAGATTTGTGAAAGTCTACAATTCTCCTCCTAAAATCTTTGCTGATTTTTATCGTCCCATTATGTTCCACAAAGAGGCAGCGGCTGCATTAGAAAAAGTCTTTTGGGTAAAGATTCTTTAGCCAAAGTGGGCGTGGCTCACTGGTTGCCATAAATGCTGTCTGAACACTGCAGTCGGTAAGGAAGGACGTTGGAAAAGGAGCCTGTAGGCTTCCTGTCATAGTTGGTGGTACAAGCTTACTTGTATGAATGAACTTTGGTGAAAGAAATTCAACGTTTATGTTTCAAGATATTCATAAACAGCTGGTAGGAAAGGACGTATTGAAATTACAGAAACTTGAAATCACAGCAGATTTCTGGCTGTGTAGATAATTTGTAATATTCAAACTTTTCTGTAACTGGATCTGAGGATCCATGTCTACTTTGTATCTCCTAGACAAAAGTCTAAAAATGATTGAGTTTACAGTTTTTACTGTAACTGTTTAGTGCAACTAAATTTAACAAAAATGTGAGAATAAAATGTACAGCAGATTTTCAGCCGTAATAAATATTTGTGAACTATTCTACAAAGTTGTCAAATGTCACAACAGAATCACGTCAGTATCAGTTTTGTGACAGTTTGTATTCAGAAGATTTAATAAAAGAGTGAAGTATATCGTTTATTTATTTTGTATTGATACATAACCTCACTGTATTCGTTTTGAATATTCGCTATAACATGATAGCGTGACGTTTGTGTCAATAATCTTCTAGCATAGGTGATCCTGCGTGGTGGGAGGGGAGCCCCCCAAATCAAATTCTGCTTAGGGCCCCCAAGAGGCTCGGGCCGGCACTGTCTGGTCTTGAGAGTTTATTGCAAAGAAGGCGAAACCAGAATCAGTTACCGGGCTGGAGTTGCTGAGTTGCAGGAGCAGGCTGAGTGGAGGAAACCAGAGAAGTGAAGCACTGAGGTAACAGGAGTTCCAACAGCAAGGCAGAGTACTGGACTAGACAAGACAGGCGTGACGTGACGTGGCGTGGTGTGGTGGGGTGTGGTGTGGTGGGGTGTGGTGTGGTGTGAGCGGAGACTGCAGGTGGAGACAGCAGACGACCCGGCAGCGAAGAGCAAACTGAGGTAAGCTTAAGAAGGGGTGTGAACAGGTGGAACCAGCCAAGAGAAGATTGCAGCCAGACAGGTGCTCCCAATCAGAGCTGCAAGGAGGAGGCAGGAACTGCTAAGAATGCAGCTCACAGGCTGCATCATGACAATTTCACTTATGAAATCAAAAACAGAGTTTCAACTTTCTGTCATCTTAGCTTTCAGCTATTCAATGATTGATATTTGAAGTTGAAAGGTTTAAGCTTTTTAGCTTGAAACTAACCTCTTGCAGATAGAACAGCTAAAACAGAACGATTGAAATTACAGAAACAAATGAACGCATAATAAACTCTTAGCTCCTTTTTCCAGTTCTCAGTTTTTATAAACTGTTCACAAGGTCATTCCTGCCCATTTTCTGTAATGTTGTCTTCATGACTTGCACAGCTTCTTCTGAGCCATGATGCTGCACCAAGCGATCCACCACATCCTCTCTTGAACCAGTCTCTTCTTGCTCTTTTGTGAGGCACTTGTTAGGCAGTTGCATCAAATACCATTTAAAGTTTTTAAATTCTTCCTTGCTCAACTCTTCCAGGATTGTCAGGATGTTTTCCTTTAGAGTGAAGCTCTGCTTGGAAGAAACAATAATCCAAAATTAAATAAGAATAAAACAACGTGAGTACCTTTCCACTAAAAGGATGGGACACAATACTGAGTCAAACATGAACTGCCTCAACACAAGTCTGTGAAGTCAATGTTTTAATGGGTTTTGCAAGTGTAACATTCAAATGGTTAAATCTGTGCAGTTTTTAACCATTGTTTTTTTTTTTTTATTTTAAAAAGGATACTTAATAATTCACAAGTATTATGTAAATTGGCCAATGAATTATATATATTTTTTATTTCAGCACTTTGGTTTATATTCTTTACACTTATCTTCTCGTGTTAGAAAATCTTGCTCTGCTTAAAGTAAAAGCAAATCTGTAACTAAGAAGAAGACCAAGCTCACCTCTGACTGGACTTTTACACTTGGTGGAACCTCATTTGGATCTGGGCAGAAAAAGCAGAAACGTTGGTCTGGTAGAGATTGCATCAAAAGCACTTTGTCATAATGGCTCATTATTGCTTTTGCTAAATTAAAGTGTATGGCCACTAGTCTATGTGCAAAATGTCGCTTTTTAAGTCTTTCTAATTTTGTACAACTTTGTTGAAATTATATATATCCTTCCCCAGAGTGAAGAAAAAAACTAGTACATTCATTTGTACCTTTCAAGTTTGACTACTGCTATTTTTTTACTCTCAAGCAGATCAAAGCATTTACTAAAATGCCTTCTGTTTTTCAGAGATCTGATAGTATAAAGCCCTTAATAATCAAGCTCCATCATATATCAGAGCTCTGATTACCCCGTATGTTCCTAACAGAGCACTTCGCTCTCAGACTGCAGGTCTGCTGGTGGTTCCTAGAGTCTCTAAAAGTAGAATGGGAGGCAGATCCTTTAGCTATCAGGCTCCTCTCCTGTGGAACCAACTCCCAGTTTTGGTCCGTGAGGCAGACACCCTGTCTACTTTTAAGACTAATCTTAAAACTTTCCTTTTTGACAAAGCCTATAGTTAGAGTGGCAGGAGAAGGGGGGCTTTCCCTGTTGACAGGGTTACGGTTAGGGTTACTAATGTTGACATTCGTGCAAAAACCACCACTTGTGAAGATCAACACGGGATGAAGACCTAAACATGAGCATTCACTTCCTGAAATCTGCTCCATTCTTCTGTCTTATCTACAAAAGAAGCAAAACTACAGAAGACTTTACCCTTTTCCAGTTCAGCGTCATACTTCCAGACTTCCACATCTGTTTCTTCTTTAATTATTATTGGCACTTTTTCTGTGCTGGTAGGAACACGGATCTCAAATGTTGGGTTGTATTGATTTCCAAAGTATAAGTCGAACTCTGCCGCCCCCTGAAAACAAAGAGCACAAAGTCTAAATCTGAACAGGCAATAAAAATATTTTAAATGTGAACACATTCCTTCCTATGACATGTTTTCTATTTAAAACAGTGTTTTGGAAGGATTTTTTACTATGATTTAAAAATCATAATAGTCAAGGATAGCTAAAAAAATGTGACTAAGTTTGTCTCTAATCAAAACAAACAAACAAAAAAACTCAAACTTTGAACTTTAACTCTTGTAAGGACAAACATTTTTCCATCATAATCCTTAGAAAATCATCAACCAATCTATAAAATATATTAAACTTTGTAAGCTTTTGATTAGGGAACAAGTCTAAAGGGGGCTTCTGTCACAAGAATGAAGGACTTGTCTATGACTAAATTTTACCTCAGGTAGGATTTTACAGCCTTGTGGAGCTCCTGGGCATGAAAGGATGTATCTCTGGTCTTTGATGAGTTTGCAATTGGAAGTGCCCCGGAGATACTTACAGTCTTTATAGTCTGTCTCAACCTGCAAAAAAGTGCTTTTAATAATCAAAAGAGAAGTCCCAGAAATAACCAGCAAACCTTCAAATTTTATTTAACATTAAATAATTTTCAGAAGTGAGACTGTACAGCTTGTTGGCATTTCAACTGTTCATCCAGCTATTTTAGTTATTTCTACGCTGTATTTAGTGTTATTTGAAAGTTCTCTCACAAAGATAAAATGTTTGAAGAATCCTTACCTGATCTTTTGAGATGTTCCTGGGCAGCAGAAACACATAGAGCTTTTGGTTCTGTGCTGTAGGCTTCGGTGGACAGTGATACAACAGGACATGGCTTGCCACGGGATCTTTTCTCTTTTTAAACCTCTTCACGAAGTCCCAAACCAGACCAAAAGGTGAAAGATCAGAGACCTCCACAATAACATGAGTGTCAGTGATCTTCAGCGGCTCCAAGAAGCTCAGTCCATCATCAGTGGAAATGTGAACGACAGACAGCAGGCCATCGATGGACAGCACTGAAAATACAGACCACCAGATGTAGCAGATGTTTTCTATTTACAACAGCATTTTGTATTCTACACGTTTACATGTAATTCAATTGTAGAAACAGTAGAAATCTGAATCAAACAATATCAGTTCCCCAAAAAATCAAGAATTAGTTTGTTAGATTTAGTTTTTAACGGAATTGTTCCTCCATGTTTTAAAAGCGATAAAGAGAAAGTCCATCCCTTCTATCTTGAGAGTATGTTTGTAATTTCAAAATTTTTTCCTAATACAACATGAGTCCTTCTGCCAGTTATACAAGACAATAATTTGGAAAAAGTTCAACAAATTTGACAACAAACTGCAAAGATACCTCTAGTGTGTTTAAAAACAAGGCAGAACTTTGAGCAGATGTTAAAACTATAAACTGGAAACAAAACCTGCCAAAACCAGGAGAATCCAGGCTCCCAGAAATGTCCTTGATGTGTTCAGAAACTTTTTGTCTTTACCTTAACTTACCATTTTGTATTTCACAGTGTGGGAAGTGGATCTGGCAGACTGCCCCATTAGAACATGTGATGTTGTACAGCGGCCCTGCAGGGATCTTGCCCACTGGTTGAAGGAGGCGCTCCTCCCATTGGATGGTCCCATACTGCAGGTCAGCCTCCCGAGTCATAACAAACACCAGGTCAGTCAAAGTGCACTGGAACACACCTGGACCAGGACACCGGAACCTGTAAGACACAGAATGACTCTATGAAACAATAAAATGAACAATATCTGAACACTAATTCAGAGAGGACAGCAGCTCCTGTGAATGCTGGTGCATCATGCCGCCGCTGCTCTACATTCCCCAGTAAAGTTAAATTTTGATTCCTATACTGTCTCAAAATCCTAAAAGTCTCTTCATGGCATGTAAAGTAATCTTGTTGTCAGTAACAAGGGAACTGCTTAGCTTTATCCTACCTCTTGCTGACTCTTGTTACCTGCTCCAGCACTCATTGTTCTGCCACGCCTGACATAAATATGTGGATCTATGAGCTGCGTGCCCTGGTAACGATCCTCTGGTTCGCCCAGTCTGTGATCCATAGACCAGTGACCGGTCTCTGGCAGTATTCCGCTCTGCTTCCACCTGTCTGAGTCACTGCCTTTAGCGCTGTACCTGAAGATCATCTACCAGAGCCGGAGATATGTGCATCCAGGGTGTTGTCACAACCTTCATGTTTGAAATTCAACGCAGATCACTTCAGTCTGGGCAGGGACTCAACGTCCTTCACCTGGCCCTGACCGTGCTGTGAACCACAGTGTGTTAGCCCACCTGGCCAAGTTAGCTAGCACAAACTCAGCAGTCACTCAGTAAAACTCCATTGTCAGTTTTGGTCTGCTAAATATCCGCTCACTCACTGGAAACGGGCATCTTGTCCAAGACCTCTTCCATGATCACAAGTTGGATTTTCCCTGTATGACAGAAACGTGGCCACAGCCTAATGACTTCTCTCAACCAAATGGTAGTTGTCTAACTGGGTTTGTTTACATCTGTCAGCTTTGGCCCGTGCTGGGAGCATCGCGATGCTATTCCAGGACACCTGGAAAGTCTCGCCTGTGAGTGTTGTTTCTGTCACATCCTTCAAATCAGCCGCTGTGCAAATACCTGGGCCCACACCAAATATTATAGCAACTGTTTACCAGCCACCCAAGCCAAACCCAGACTTTTTAACTGACTTTTCCTCTTTTATTACTCACATTTCATGTCTTTCCTCTAACCCCCTATTGATGGGGGGTTTTAATATTCATATTAACAATTCTAACAGTACATCCTCCAGAGAATTTCTATCCTGCTTGGACAGTGTTGGACTGCAATGATATATTAATAAAAATAATTGAACTTTATTGATCTCACAATGGAGAAATTCACTTCTGCATTTTAACCCATCCCCTTGGGGAGCAGTGGGATGCCCGGGGAGCAATTGGGAGTTAAGGGTCTTGCTCAGGTACTCAGAGTGCAGGCTGTGGGGATGGAACCGGGTACTTGCAAACTTCTCAGAGCACAAGCAAACTGCTCTAACCACTAGACCACCCCTACCCTAAATCTAATATTTGAACTCATTCTAAAGGACACATTCTGGATCTACTCTGCTGCTCAGGACTTATACCATTTAATTGTCAAGCTTTTTCCCTTCCTTACACTGATCATAAGCTTATCTTTTCATTTAAATCTCATTTTATATAAAACCATAAATCCACACATTATTTTTCTGCAACATTAAGGACATTGACATAACTAAACTTGCTATCTTTGTCCTTCATCATTTAAATAGTCTTTCTACCCCTGATGATCTTTTTCAGAACTATAATACAAAGCAGAAAAATCTCAAAGTCTTTTGCCGCAATCAAATATAGAACTGTTATTTTTAAACTCTCAGCCCCTTGGTTTACCCCCAACATTTGGAAACTCCAGTCCAGAGGCCACCAGTTTGAGCATTTATAGATAAACTGGCCTCACTGTCCATAAGGAAATGTATTCTGCTCATTCAACTCATTATAAGGACTTTATAAATGCTGCTAACGCACTCTATTTCACCAATTCAATCACAAATAGCAGTAATAACACAAAAGCACATTTCTCCATTGTCAATAACAACGCTCAATCCACCACATCTTTCTCCCCCATCTTCTCTGAAGATTTTTGCAACTTCATAATGTCTTTTTCCAAGACAAATAAAATCCATAAAATACATGATCACATAACCCTTAGTGCAGCAGCTCTCCTGTTTCTGTCCCCATCGTCACTCCCCCTTTAATGTTGTCACTGTTCATTCTCTCTTCAGTTGTCGATATTTCCAACCGGGTCCAGAAATTCAAATTCTTCACCGGTAGACTGGACCCCCTACCCACTTCCCTGGTTAAAGCATGTCTCCCTTCACTTATTCCCCTCATGACTTCTATCTTACATGCTTCTCTGAGTACTGGCATTGTTGCCACTCCCTTCAAAACTGCAGAAATCATTCCCATTGTCAAAAAACCTGGCTCAGAGCCTCAGATCCTCCTTCTCTACGTTTTATGGAACATTCTGGTGCTCAGGACCTTCAGATAACTTTGCTGTGATACACACCGGGCCCAGGCTGCACGTTTATCAGACATGACAGCTAAGTTCCTCTTCATGCTGCCTTGATGTTCTACCCACAGCTTTCTTTAAGAAAGTTTTACCTGTCATAGCGTCTGATTTGACTCAGATAATAAACACGTCCCTTCTGTCAGGTGTTTTCCCTCCAGTCCCTAAAAACAGCAATTATCAAACCACTGCTGAAAAAGAACAATTTAGACAAACTTCTACTCCAGAACTACAGGCCCATCTCAAACCTCCTTTATCAGTAAGATTATTGAGAAAGTTGTATTTCAACAATTAAATTCTATTCTATTGGACCTCAGTGCAGCATTTGATACTGTTGATCACTCCATTCTGTTAGAACGACTGGAGAACTGGGTCGGCCTCTCTGGTACAGCTCTCCACTGGTTTAAATCCTACTTAAAGGACAGGGACTTTTTTGTATCAGTAGGTAACTTTACATCAGAGATGACAAAAATCACATGTGGGGTTCCCCAAGGGTCCATCCTGGGTCCCCTCCTCTTCAATATCTACATGCTCCCTCTAGCTCAGATAATAAAAAAACAACATCAGCTACCATAACTATGCAGACGACACACAGCTCTACATCACCATGTCACCAGGTGACTATGAACCAGTTCAGGCACTGAGTAAATGCCTAGAAGAAATCAATGCCTGGATGTGTCAAAACTTTCTTCAGTTGAATAAAAACAAAACAGAAGTCAAATATTTGGACCAATAGAGGAAAGATCAAAGGTTAGCACACAGCTTCAGCTGCTTCAGCTAAAAACCACTGATCAGGCCCGAAACCTGGGTGTAGTGATGGACTCAGACCTGAACCTCCAAAAGCATCTAAAGACAATTACAAGGTCGGCTTTCTATCACCTGAGGAACATTTCTAGGATTAAAGGACTGATGTCTCAGGCGGATCTGGAAAAACTAATCCATGCGTTTATTTTTAGTAGAACTGATCACTGCAACGGTGTTTTCACAGGTCTGCCTAAAAAGTGGATCAGACAGCTGCAGCTGATCCAGAACGCTGCTGCCCGCGTCCTCACTAAGACTAAGAACGTAGAGAACATGGACCCGGTTCTGAAGTCCTCACTAAGACTAAGAACGTAGAGAACATGGACCCGGTTCTGAAGTCCTCACTAAGACTAAGAACGTAGAGAACATGGACCCGGTTCTGAAGTCCTTCCACTAAGACTAAGAACGTAGAGAACATGGACCCGGTTCTGAAGTCCTTCCACTAAGACTAAGAACGTAGAGAACATGGACCCGGTTCTGAAGTCCTCATTAAGACTAAGAATGTAGAGAACATGGACCCGGTTCTGAAGTCCTCACTAAGACTAAGAACGTAGAGAACATGGAGCCGGTTCTGAAGTCCTTCCACTAAGACTAAGAACATAGAGAACATGGACCCGGTTCTGAAGTCCTCACTAAGACTAAGAACGTAGAGAACATGGACCCGGTTCTGAAGTCCTCACTAAGACTAAGAACGTAGAGAACATGGACCCGGTTCTGAAGTCCTTCCACTAAGACTAAGAACGTAGAGAACATGGACCCGGTTCTGAAGTCCTTCCACTAAGACTAAGAACGTAGAGAACATGGACCCGGTTCTGAAGTCCTTCCACTAAGACTAAGAACGTAGAGAACATGGACCCGGTTCTGAAGTTCTCACTAAGACTAAGAACGTAGAGAACATGGACCCGGTTCTGAAGTCCTTCCACTAAGACTAAGAACGTAGAGAACATGGACCCGGTTCTGAAGTCCTTCCATGGCTCCCTGTATCTCAGAGAATAGACTTTAAAATCCTTCCGTTAGTCTATAAATCCCTGAATTAGCTCCTAAATCCATCACAGACTTGTTATCAGGGCATCAACCCTCCAGACCACTCAGGTCTTCTGGCTCCAGCCTGCTCTGCAGAACCAGAACCAGAACCAGAACCAGACACGGAGAAGCAGCATTTAGTTCCTATGCTCCACTGATCTGGAACAAACTTCCAGAAAACTGTAAAAGTGCTGAAAGCCTGAGTTCCTTTAAATCAAGACTAAAAACACATTTGTTTAGGATTGCCTTTGACTGTTCTAGTTAAACTGTTTTACCCTTTTTAATGTTCTTTTTTATTTCTACATTTTATTCCTACTTGCTTTTATTCTGTTTTATTTTCCTATATTTTCATGTAAAGCACTTTATTGTGCTATATAAATAAATTTGCCTTGCCTAGCTTTGCCTTACACCTTGGACAGGTCGTCAGTCTGTCGCAGGACCATCAATGTTATGCATCTGATTTCTCTCTGATTTTACTTTTTCTTTTTTGGGCCGGCTGGCTGTATGACACTCTCTATTCTTCTCCGCTCCACTAATTAGTGGGAATAGCTACACCTGTGCTTATCCTATTTACCTGCATGGTGTTCACCTGTGCCTATATATGTATACAGTACTTGCCTCTCATAGCCAGTCTCCACTAGATCTTGAAAGCCTTTTAGTGCAAGTAGCTGTCCAGCTGGCCTGTTTTGCATCGCTTGTCTGCTGACCATATTTTCCTATGGTTATCTGTCTCCAGCACATACATCCTGTCTTCACCTGTCAATAGCAGACTGCTGTCTGCACTTCATCTCTCTTGCTCTACCCTGGGGTCCGTTCTTCGTACGTTGCTTAAAACATCCGAGATCAAATGAGACATCCAAGATGATTTCATCCGGCTAATCATGATCCGGCTAATTGGGTTCTTCCAACACACCTGTTGTTTACGATTAGTATGGCTGGATTGAGTTATCTGAGACAACTGCGCGTTCATGCGTTTGTTTAAAAGGGGAAATGTATCGATAGTAGAAACAATGATCAGCAGCGCTGCTATTGGCTGTTCAGCATGGCCAAAGAACGCCCACAGTTTTTCTCCCAGCAGAACACGAGCTTTAATGGAAGGTTATGCCGAATTTGAGTAATTAATTAAAACACCTCAAAATCTGTTAAAGCCAGGAGAGAGGGCCGGCAAAAAGCAGCAGACAAATTAATGCGTAAATACTGTCCATGGTAGATGTTTCTATCACTTTCTACAGTATGAATTTTTGCATTTTAATAATCTCATATTTACTTTGTTCTTTTATATCAAAGCCTCCACGGGACCCACTAGAACATGGGAACAAGTAAAAGTGAAATACAAGAATATTCTACAAAATGGTAGCCTTTAATTATTATACTTTATTCTAAAAAGGCACTTGTTATGTCAAGAGATCCAAATTTCAGTGTCATTCCTTAGACACGGGAAGTAAAGGACACGTGCAAACTGGGAATTTTAATAAAAAAAATTCTTTATCTATAAAAAATGAAGTTCTTCCTTTTCCAAGTCATCCACAGTTTACACGGTAAAACTGTATTGCTCCGTGTCTAGATCATAGGAAGCAAGCCATCGACAGGAAGCAAGCCTTTCAAAGTAAACTAAACTTCACAATAAAATGGCCTGAACAAATCTTCTTACTGAATATGATAAAAATAAAAAGCAAACCATCATACAAATAACTTAAATATTTTCTATTTATGGCTCTAACATCACTTTTTCCTCTTTAAAAGCCACTGTTAAATTATGTGTTTGTCTGTTTATAACAGCCACCAAGAAAAATCTCTCTACAATTACACTGTCGCGCTGCGCTAAAGGATCCTGTCTATTGCGCAATACGCAATTAATTCGAAAAACTCTAAAATTATTCTTGCACCTTCCGGTTGCTGTCGTAAAAATGGACATGGCTACGACAGACTTCCCTATCTCCTCCGCTTATAAAGCTGCGATCTAATCCTGTTTATATGAAATAAGCCTGTTGTCATAAATAAGCCTGTTGTCATAGCAACATGTGTGGCGCGCATGTTGCTATGACAACAAGTGCAGGATGAGTTTCGAAGAACCGAACAATCGAAGATCATGCCAAATCGTCAACAATCAAATCCAGCTAACTGAGTTAGCGACGTACGAAGAACGGAGCCCAGGACTTTAATCTGCTAGCATAGAGTTTTGTTTTATTTTTCAATAAACCTTTTAAGCGTAAGACCGTGTCTGGCTGTATTACCGGGTTCTCAGTGCATTACAATAAATGTGTAAGTTAAATATATCCAACGTTTTTTTTGAGTGAAATGAACTCATTATCAGCTTTAGCAGCAACAGTGTTGCGTACCTGTATGAAACCTGCGGATGCTGAGTTTCCACCTCTGGTGTGAAGCTTGATGGAGCCTGGAATTTACAAACATCAATAGTTGTTTAGTAATCAAATATAAAATATAAAAAGAAAAAAAAATCACTCTAACGTTAAGTGAAAGTTCCACAAAACAGTAAGTTTAGATCTAAAATAGTCAATGTATGTCTACTTTTGTGTGAACCAGCATTACATATTGTTGCATGGACCTTTCACAGCCTTATTCTGAGGAAATAAAATTAGGGATTGTAACTAGATAAATCAAATTTGCCAATGGCAGGTTTAGACAACAAGTTAGCTGCCGTTTTCTTATTGACCTTTTAGGCAGACCTGTGAAAAAAACATTGCAGTAATCAATTTGACTAAAAATAAACTCATGGATTAGTTTTTCCAGATCCTGTTGAGACATCAGTCCTTGAATCCTGGAAATGTTCTTCAGGTGATAGAAAGGCAACCTTGTAATTGTCTTTAGTTGCTTTTGGAGCTTCAGGTCTGAGTCCATCACTACTCCCAGACTTTGGGTCTGAAGCTGTGTGCTAACTTTTGATCTCTCCTCTATTGGTCCTAACATTATTACTTCAGTTTGGTTTTTATTCAATTGAAGGAAATTTTTGCACATCCATGCATTGATTTCTTCAAAGCATTTACCCAATGCTTGAACTAGTTCATAATCACCTGGTGACATAGTGATGCAAGAGCTGTGTGTCGTCTGCATAGTTATGGTACCTGATGTTTTTTATTATCTGAACTAGAGGGAGCATGTAGATATTGGCCTTCTGAGTCTGATTAATTAAATATGTGGCATCGTTTGGTTTAAATCCTAAAACTCCCATCCTGCAGCTGTCGTGTTTGACAAGAATGCTTACGCAAATTGTTGCACTTATTTTGACTAATTGATGTGATTAGAATTTATTGTGCGATTAATTGATTATTGCGACAGGCCTACTCAAGACTTCAGACTTGACTTGGACTTGCAAAAAATGACTTGTGAACATGTCTGCCTTAAACTGCTGACTTGCACTGAATGACATCAGCCAAGGCCACATAGTCCAGACAGTAGCTGCTGCTACCCAATCTCATGCACACTTTCAAGTGATCATCAGTCATGGTAGAGCGGTATTTGGACTTCATTATTTTCATGTGGGAAAAGACTGATTGGCATATATAGATGGAACCAAATAATGCAGTCAGGGAGGTGGCACAATTCCTCATGTTGGTGTAGTTTTTCCTCTGTTAGTAAGTTCCAGAACTGTCAATGAGCCCTGGTCTTCAGCTCAATGTCAGCTTGCAGAGTCAAAATTCCATTCTCAACACTGGACGAGTTCAAGTGAAACAGCGTTGCAATTTTTAATGCAAGGAAATCCACCTCTGTATCCTCCCGACAAGGGTAGCTCATGAAAGTAGCAACTGGCTCCAGTAAAGCAAAGTCTTCAAAGCATCCGTCAAACTCTAACAGACAGTCCTCAGTCTGCTCTGTGTGCCGTGTACTGTTAAGTTGCTCAGATGTCTTTTCTTGCATCTCCAGCTCTGGCGCAACATCCTGGAAGTTTACCAAATCATGGCACTGAAACTTTGAGGACAGGCGTTTCATCTTTCTTTTGATAGCATTAACTGAGCTTATTGTATTGATTACAGTTTTGTCTTTTCCTTGCTGCTCTACATTATGTTTGTTCAGGATGTTGGTCAGATCGCCATGTTGGTATTACAGCCACTGGTTATCATTTAATTGGCTGCATCTGCATGTTTGGCTACTGAAAAGTCCTTAATCTCTAGACAGAGCTCTCGAAATCTTTGCAAAAATTTCCCTCGCCTGAGCCATTTCATGTCAGTATATAGCACAAACTCGGAGTGGTCACAGTCAGCCTTATCCAGATGTGCGCAGAACAGACGTCTTTGGCGAGATCTAGCTCGAATAGAACAGGCAATCTTCATTGTTTACATCCATTATGTCTTTCAAGTTAAGCATTTTACTGCATAATGCTTGTTGATGTGTTATGCAGTGATAGTTAGACAGGAAGTCCAGGAAAGCATCGACCTCCATAGACTTAGCTATGAAACCATTCCAGCGTCCAACCATCACAGGAGCTCCATCTGTGGTGATGGACACGAGTTAGCACCACGAGAGCTTGGTTTTCTCAATAAAGCTTTTGAAAGACTGGAGAATGTCCTCTCCTCTCATATATTCTTTCATGGGCAGTACTTTCAACAGCTCCTCTCTCGCATTCACACCATCCATCCATCCATCCATCCATCCATCCATCTTCTTCCTCTTATCTGGGGTCGGGTCGCGGGGGTAGCAGCTTCAGTAGGGAGGCCCAGACGTCCCTCTCCCCAGCCACTTGGGCCAGCTCCTCAGGAGGAATCCCAAGGCGTTCCCAGCAGAGAGACATAGTCCCTCCAGCGTGTCCTGGGTCTTCCCCTGGGCCTCCTCCCGGTGGGACGTGCCCGGAACACCTCACCAGGGAGGCGTCCAGGAGGCATCCTGACCAGATGCCCGAGCCACCTCAACTGGCTCCTCTCGACGTGGAGGAGCAGCGGCTCTACTCTGAGTCCTCCCCGGATGACTGAGCTCCTCACCCTATCTCTAAGGGAGAGCCCAGACACACTACGGAGAAAACTCATTTCAGCCGCTTGTATCCGGGATCTCGTTCTTTCGGTCACGACCCAAAGCTCGTGACCATAGATGAGGGTAGGAACGTAGATCGACCGGTAAATCGAGAGCTTCTCCTTTTGGCTCAGCTCTCTCTTCACCACAACGGATTGGTACAGCACAATTGGGCTGTGTTACTCACATCTGTTGAGTCATCTAATTGCAGCGAAAAACATTCACAGTTACATAGTGTAAAAAAATCCTCTTCCAACTTCATATGGAAGTGGTAGGTTTTACGCTTCTTACTCAGGCCAGGTATTTCATTTTTACATTTTTATACCTTTTCTTAAATTTCATTGTAAATGAACTCTAGGCTTGGTACACTCACGGGAACAGAACAAGTTACCATGGTTTAAGCAGCATGCGTAGGGAGCCAGCCCATGTGACGCCAGATTGGCTTCCCCGTATGTCAATATGGACAAATGTCATAGTACAGATGGATTATAGCCTATCATAGATCCCCTACTTTTCAATGTCATGCGATCTAGCCACACCCTCTTTGCGATCAACCAGTAGATTGCGATCGATGTATTGGGCACCCCTGCTCTAAATTCAATTCAATTAAATTTTATTTATATAGCGCCAATTCATGAAACATGTCATCTCGAGGCACTTTACAAAGTCAAATCAATCAGATTATACAGATTGGTCAAAAAAAATGTCCTATATAAGGGAATCAGGTGATTGCATCAAAGTCCCAACAAGCAGCATTCACTCCTGGGGAACCGTAGAGCCACAGGAAGAGTCGTCTGCATTGTCCATGGCTTTGCTGCAATCCCTCATACTGAGCAAGCATAAAGCGACAGTGGGAAGAAAAACTCCCCATTAACGGGAAGGAAAACCTCCGGCAGAACCGGGCTCAGTATGAACGGTCATCTGACCGTTCTGGGGGTTACAGAAGACAGAACAGAGACACAACAAGACAGACAAAAAAGCACAGAAGCACACATTGATCTAGTAATCTGTTCTACATTAGATGGTAATAGCGGGTGATCTGTCTTCTCTGGATGATGTCACAGCTAAAGTAAACTAGCTTTAGCTAACAGTTCACTTGCTGCATGAAACATTATGCTCTCTCCAATTTCTGCTCCAATTAAGATAGCTAGCAACAAAACATTAATTATTGATTTAAAAAAACATAATTACCTCTCTGTTTGTCCTGTTTGCATCCTCTTCTTTTATTCTGTATCTTGGATCAGTGACACCCTCAATGCCGCTTAACCGCTTCCCTGTAAACAGACTGGAGTGGTTGGTGTGTGCCTAGCATCAGCAGTGTCTCTGTCTACTTGGTGCATGTTTAACTGAGCTGCACTCTCTGTCCTGTCTGGCCAGCAGAAGACTAATTTGCTTTATATAAGTCATAGTGGTTAAAAGAAGAGAACAAATTTCATTGTAATGTATGTTTCAATGACAATAAAGACGATATTACTATTAGTGGCTTTTAGATATTTCACAAAATATTGGTATTCCAAGCAGTATTAGTTGTAGGCTGTTAGTAAGAAAGAGAAACAAGCAAACAAAAATCTAAATGCACTTAAAAAATGAATCCATGGCACCAATACTGCCTATAGCCAGGGCCTGCTCTGCTTCCTGTTCCTTAGAATCAACTGCCCTGCCTGTTACAATCACGTCCTTAACAAATGACTAAATAACTGGATTAATTTTTTTGGAAATCACCAAGTTCAGCACAAACACAGCTTTAGCACTTACAAGTTTGCTCTGTCGAAGCTTCAGCTGCACCATCAACTAACCTGAAGGGACACAGAAAACAAGAATTAAGAAAATCAGATTTAGTTTAGGTTAGGTGTCATGAATGTGTCTATAATCATTAGCACAACGTCAGTCTATGCCTTTGCACTTATTGGACTAATGTAGCAGGACTGGGACGAACGACTATACAAAAGGAAAGATCAACATAAAGGTAACCAGACCAAAACAGGCTGATTTTCAAGGATTGGTTGAAATGTTTCACTGAACTGCACATCAGTTAGGAAAACATTGTCTAATCGTCCAACAGTCATTTCCAGACTTTCATTCTTAGATATTAGTCTGATTTCAATGTCTCCATTACCCATGGCAGAATAAATATGTGAATAAGATACTGTTTCACTTACGACTGCAGCTCAGCCCAAAAACAACCTTGTGATCAATAAATTCTTTAGTGAATAAACTTGCTCTGAATACCAAGAAAACCAAAGAAATCATCGTCAACTTCAGGAAGCACTGACCCAGCCCCCCTTTTCATTTGTGGTGAACCTACTCCTTATGTGGAGTAGATTCTAGTTTTCTTGGTGTCCCCATCTTCTCTGACATCACCTGGTCAGAGAACATTGCAGCCATCAAAAAGAAGTGTCAGCAGTGGCTACACTTCCTTCCAGTCCTCAGGAAGCACAAACTAGACTTCTATTGGTCGTCCATTGACGGCCAGCTGACATACTGTATCAGAGTTTGGTACGGCAGCAGCACTGCTGCAAACAGGGAGATGCTCCAAAAAGTTGTAAAGTAAACCCAAAAGATTGTCCTCTCCCTTCTCTGATAGACATTTACAACTCATTCCAAAAACTAGTAAAAAACAAAACAACTGGACTTTTTTCCAAAGTTTGAAGATGTTTCGCTTCCTATCCTGGAAGCTTTCTTAACTCAAAAAATTTAAAATCTCAATTCACCTTTACACATGCTCATTAAACGTCTTCAAACTTTGGAAAGAAGTCCAGTTGTTTAGGTTTTTACTTTTTTTGGAAAGACGATGACCTGGATGACTGAGAATCTTCACCAGCACATTTATAACTCCTGCTGCCTCAGCAGAGCCACAACTATCAGTAAATGCAGGTCCAACACTGGCTTTCAACTGTTAGACCTAATGTCCTCAGGGAGGCACTACAGGTGCATTAGGTCCAGAACAAACAGACCCAGGAACAGTTTTTCTCTAAGGCGATAACCACCCTGAACTCACACAGGCACTGATAAGCAACAGGAAAAAAACCTGTGCATTTGTGACCATGTAAGATATTTACAGTCTATATTCTACAGTGTAAAAAATTTACATACATATCTTTTTTCTGCAATGTACCTAAAACCCAGGACTGTACACTGTAATGATCACAGCTTTTGCTGTAATTATTTTTCTGTTGTCTGTCTTAGCCTTCTGTATGGTGCTTGCTCTGGCTCTGATCTGGTTTTTGGACATCGACCCCTGCCTGCCTCTTCACTCTGTCTCTCAGGTCTGCCCTTTCTGTACCTCTGCCTGTCGGAAATTGGAATCTGGATTTTGGAAAGAAACTTGGATTGGGTCTGCTGGATTTCCCCTGTTGTACCTCTGCCTTCTTTCGATCCCCCGTCTATGATGTTAGACTGCTTCTGTGTTTTTCCCACATCGCCTGACTCCTTCAGGAGAAAGAACTCAGCATTGGATTCAACGATCTTTACGAATCCAGTTAAGGTTAGTGGCTTCTTCAGTGCAGCTAATATTTCCCCTCACAAACTCCCAGTCACTAACCTGCCTTTCTCCCTTGCAGTTCCTCTCCCAGAGGCTCATCATTTAGGCCAGTGGTTCCCAACCTTTATTTCTTAAAGCCCCCCCTGCTGAAGTCCAAGACAAGCCAAGCCCCCCCAAGCCTTACACAGGCCCGCACAAACGTATCAAAAGATTAAAGTGATTTGTAATGAACATTTATTTATTTGAAAAATAAAGAATAAATGGCAGCTATGTCATTTTGTTCTCATTATTTTTGATTAATAATGTATTTTTTATGCCAACGGGTGTACAGTACACAGAAATTAACTCCAAACTCCAAAAAAGAGAGCTAACATATAAACTTCAAACCTAAGCTTAACTTTCATCAGCATGTCCACATTTTCAATATATTTTCCAGTTCTAATTTACAAACATGCATAAAGTAAAAACTAAAAAAAAAAAACAGTCCCATGTGATCATACACACTTAACTACTGGCTTAAAAAAATAAATTATACAACAGTTTCAGAAACCAGTACTAAACTTACAACTTTTTTTACTTCTTATTTGTTCAGTTACTAATGGGTACCTTGAGCTTGCATATTTTTGACCAGGGATGCGATGTCAGGTTTGATTGTTTTGATAGCCAGTCTAAAGTCCTGGTGAACATCGAGTCTGTTTCTGACTTTAGTTTTTATTGTTAATAGCGCGCTGAAAGCTGCTTCAGACAGGTATGTAGTGCTAAAGGGGAGAATAACCCTGGTAGTTACATGTTTGGCCAGTGTGGGAGTAACAGCGTGTCCTTTGGCAATCCAGAACTTTTTAAATCCTTTTTCCTGGAAATATCTTTTGGACACAGAATCAGCTTGAAGGTCACAAAGCTCATCTTCACAGCCGATGTATTCTACGTCCTTCGGGGTGGAAACGTAGGGGTCCAACACCCACGATTCTCTGGATAAATACTGGTCCATGTCGGCAAAGCGGCTCTGAATCTCATTGCGGAGAAGGTTCATGTGCCGCGTAAACTCCATGCGCAAAGACGCACGCACGGCGCCACCAGACTGTTTCAGCAGCAGCAGGAAATGCTGCAAGTCCCCCTTTGACATTTTAGTGACTCTGTATTCCAGTTTGCGCACAAAAGCGTCCAGGGCGTTTTTGCAAAGCATGATGTTCGATTCTGGCCCCTGCATCCGCTTGTTTGTTTCATTGAACAAAGTGAATGTGTCTGCCAGATAAGCCGCTTTGATCCAAAACGCGTCAGTCAGTTGTTCAAAGAGTGGCCGATTGTGATCTTGGATGAATTCTTTTATTTTTTCTTGTAGCTCAATAAAACGCACAAGCACGAGTCCACGCGACAACCACCTCACCTCGGTGTGTAGCAGCAGTGTTTGATGCGCTTCGTCCTCGCACAGCTGGGCAAAAAGTCTTTTATTAGAAGGGTGAGCTTTGATGAAGTTTACAACTTTAACTACAGTTGATAGTGTGTCGCTGACGAGTTCTCCACGTATTTTTCTTCTTTAGATAACGTATCACAAGATCGTTTTAAGAGTAAGTTGATGGTATCAGATTGCCAGATCCACACAGCAAAAGCCTGAAGGGACGGAGCGAGTCTGTTAAATGCTGGCCAAGGGTTCCGTACTGCGACATATACAAAGGATTATTTTGGTGTTTTTGTCTTGTTAAGCATGCATGAGTTTGTTTTTTTGTTTTTTTTTGGAACGTTGGCGAGGCGGCCAACACACAGACGTACTAGCGCACGTGAACGAGGACGTAATGGAGCCGCTGTCTGGAGCAGCAGCCACTTCTCCGGCCCTGTGTAGCGATCGCCACCTCCCCTCCGCCGCTATTTAAGTAGAACAATGACTAGAGCAGAATTAAGTTGTATTTACCGGAGATGAAGTGTAGACTGCAAATTCTGTCGTAATATGATGGCTCCCCAGTCCATTGGGAGTGTCTGCCTGCGCTCTTTTCATTGAAAATATCCATTTCTTTCTTCGGTAAACGACAGAAACGTACATCCAACGATTTGGAATGCCTCTCTGTGCAACCGGGAGCACAACAAGTCGTAGGCATTGTTTAGATTCCAAAAATAAACTAACTAAAAGTACGCTCTAAATCACCCGTTTTGTCATGTACTAGACGAGAACAGTACTGTTTGTGTCTACACGCCGGACCCGGACGTAGCGCTGACGTCTTGCGTGACAAAATTATTCAACCTTGGACAAAAATATTAAATACAATTTATAAATATTGTAAAATCGATTTGGGTGTGCGGATTTTTTAAATATGATCACAACCATAATTTTCTTTTCTTTTTTTTTTAACCATAATTTTCATCACCTCAAAGCAGAGAAAGCTCTGCGCCCCCCCCCCCCCCCCCCCCCCCCCTCCCCTCCTGTGCTCTCTGGCGCTGACCCCAGGTTGGGAATCACTGATTTAGGCTACACCTTGACTTTTAATAAATTATTTGAAACATGCTCTTGTTGTGTGAATTGCCAGGTATGGCTCGTGAGATTCATTACATAGAGCTTACCTCTTAATGTTTATATTGTTTATATTTTTGACAATCTGACTTTTTGATAACTGCACTGGCTGGAGCTTACTTTAATATCTTTGTACATGTGTGGACCATGTTGTACAATGACAGTAAAAGGCATTCTGATTCTGAAATGTAATGATGTGACATGAGACCTAGTGATTTCCAGGCTGCAGTTAGACTGATCTCAGAGCTGTGACTAAAGCCCTATTCAATTGGGATTAGTTTTATCTAGGGATCAGATGTGATTTGTAAAGCTTATGGAGATTGTCTGTGTTTCTATTCCCGTCAATGTGCCATGTCAGTAATTTGTAAAGTAAAATTCCCCTGCAAATTACCTTGTATATTTTGCTGAACTCAGATGTGCTTTGATAGTATTAATCCAATATGTATCTCTGTGATTTTTCTGATATGTGATTAGGTGGTGCTTGTTTCCTTATGTATTACATGAGCTCCCTAGGTAAAAATAATCCTGAGCAAATAGGATTTAAAATGAAATTGCTCAGCTATTTCCTAATAAAATGAGAGAACAAAGAGTGTGAGATCAGATCTGATGCTCCACAGCTTGATGAATGAGGACCACTGTCTCTAGACATGGTGGAAGGCTGTCAGCTGGAAGACATGAACACAACAACAACAGTCATCTTCACATGGACACAAAGACAGGAAGACAACAAGCTGCTGGCTCCTCTGATTGGCTCATTGTTGTCTTTGTGTCCAATCAGGAAGCCTGTCACCATTCTCCTCCCACTGAGAAGCTGCAGCTTTACTGGAAACACTGGATCTTTGCTTTGGTACCAACTGGGTTCAGAACAGTTCTGTTGACAGCAGCTGGACTCACTCCAACCATCTACTTACAGAGTTTTCAGTTTGTAGTCTGGACTCTTTACAAGATCCTGCAGCTGCTGAACATCTGACTCCTTCAGGTTGTTGTATCTCAGGTCCAGTTCTGTCAGATGGGACGGGTTGGACTTCAGCGCCGTTACCAGATGATCACAGCTGATCTTTGACAAACTGCATTTATACAAGCTGAATAAAGAATGAAAGATGTGAGCTGAAGCCACCAGGATGCAGGTTCTAACAGTCCAACAGAACCAGTTAAAGAACTCTCATTAATATTAATGACAACAAGCTGCTGCTTCAATAAAGACCTGCTGACTTCAGCTCTTCAACAATCAACAATATCAGAACTTTCAACAGTTAAAACTTCTTTAGCAGTTTTTACAGTCCTGGCTCTCATTTAGAAACTTTGTGTGGAATCCGTACTAAAAGTGAACGCCAAGAAAAAGAAAATGGAGTATGGTAAAAATATTCAGATGAATCAACCCATGCTCAGGCACAGCAGCAGCCATTTTCCTTTCTGGATCCCAGCTGTAGCGTTACATTTGGTACCGGGTTCTGGCTCAGGTTCTGCCCTCTACACGCCCAGATTCAAGCAGAAACGCTCGATGCACCTCATGAATGTTAATGTGTGAACAAATGGAGATTAATGCAGATAAATGAACTATTTTAATGATTCCACAGCCATAAAAACATGATGTGATGGAGAAAATTTCATATAAACTGACTTTAGGAGCTGAAGCTCCCAGAAGCAGAACCTGCTACTGTGACATGTTGTGTCTGAGTGTTTTAGTCAGTAAAATCCTTGCAGAGCTTCTAAAAGTGCTGAAGCATCAATCAGGGATTATAGATTTGTTCCTGTCACACAGATTCCAGGAGCTGAAATTGACTTTTCTAAACTGGCTTGAATCCCCTCTGAGCCGCTTCACATGAGGGGCATTTCTACACACTGGGGGTCCCAATGCTGTCCGCTTCTGACCTGAGATCAGGGCTCAGACTCAGTTACACAGAGAGACAACATTAAAAACTGGCTCCAAGTCCAGGAACAAACTCAGCAAAGATTTATTACAATGCAAGATCTGAACTTTGCTTTTCAGGTCAATTACATCCACTTATTCAATTATTTTAACATCATCCTGTAGAAAATGGAGAAAAACTGACCTGATGAAGGTTTAAAAAGATTAAAAACCTTCAAATAAATGAAACATCAGCATTTTATTTCTTCTCTTCCTCTTCCTCAGTTCTGGATAAAAGCTGCAACTCTAAATTGAAATTCAGCTCATTGTTTCGTGTTTTCTGCTGATTATTGAATAAATGCTGACAGGAAGTTAGAAAAAGAAAGAAACTTTAAGTGGAGCAAAGCAGAGAAGAAGAAAGCAGACTTTACCATGAAGATCCTCAGTGTGGATCAGTAGAATATCAGCCAGATGTCTGCAGTTTAGTGTCAACACAACTTTCACATCACAGATATCAGAACTAAAACATGGAGTCTGACCTCAGTGTCTGTAGTTTGCAGAGGGGAGTCTGGAGGAAACCACAGAGCTCCTTCACTCCACCATCTTTCAGGTTGTTGGAGCTCAGGTCCAGTTCTGTCAGATGGGACGGGTTGGACTTCAGGGCAGAACCCAGATGTTTACAGCTGATCTCTGACAACCTGCATTTATACAATCTGAATAAAGAATGAAAGATGTGAGCTGAAGCCACCAGGATGCAGGTTAAAACTGAAACATGAACAAATAAATGATCAAATGTAGAAAATGAATGTCCCTGAATGTAAAAGTGCCAGAAACATGATGAACTGATGTCTGATATGTGATCCAGTAGAACTGATTTAAAGAGTTAAAGCCAGCAGAACCAGAACATGTTATCATGACGTGTGAAGGTCCAGATCAAGGTGTGGTTCTCAGCAGTGGCGGCTGCTGATGAAGATGTTCTGGGCTTAGGGTTGGGGGGGGGGGCACTAGACCTTGGAGATTAGCAGCCAACAATAAACTCTCCTTGAACATAAATCCATCCATGATCACTTGCTGCTGCTGGATATTTAAGTCTGATGGCTCTGGCGTCTGTTTAAAATGCTGCTGTCTTCTAGTCTGGCTCAGGGTTCTGCTAGAACAGTGGTTCTCAGAGCCACAATGTTCTAAACATGGATCATTTAACAGAGTTTCAGCTCACATTGTTCTGGATTCATCTTCAAGCTAAAGCAGCAGCCTTGGCGCTTTATGCCGCTGCTGTGAGCCTGTTGTGGGTGTGGATCAGAAGCTGCTGGTCCCGCAGCAGAGGAGCAAAATGCTGAGTCAGCTTCAGCACCTTTATGTGGAGAGACATGTGGTGTGGCCACTTCTCTGACACTACCTGGGACAGACACCTTCCAGCATCTGTGAACACCGGGACGTGTGACTCTGGTCTGCTGAGGGCAACTCCCTCTGACACAGTGGGGGGGTTTCCCCAGTGGGCCAGGTGGGCTCCCACTGACGGAGGGACTGCAGTCATCCTCTGCCTCTTCTGGCCACAGGGTCTCTGCGCAGGCGGGTGAAGCATCTCTGCAGGCAGGCGCCTCCTATGAAGCAGAGCCAGCGGAAGCAGCAGGTGGGCCGCTGACGTCATCCCCAGCAGCCGCATGACGGACAGAGCTGTCACTGTGTGGAGGTGTGACCCGGCGGAGCAGCGCTGACAGCGTCTGCTCTGGGCTCTCATGGTGGCCCAGTTTAGCTCCTAGCAGCTGGGACGCAGAACACAACCTTTTAGCACTTTATGGAGAACCCAGTTCTGTCAGCTGTGGAGCCAGAGCTCTGGTCTGCACCGCCGCTTCCTCTCTGGACCGAGCCAGCAAGAGCAGGTGGTCCACATAAAAGAGGATTCTCATCCCTGCAGAGCGCAGCGGCATCTGGAGAACGTGCGTGGAACCAGAGAGGAACCCAACGGCAGGTTGTAGTGACAGGGAATCCCCTGGAAGGAGAAGCGCAGATACTTCCTGTGTTTGGGGATGATGGAACATGGAAGTAGTCCTTCAGATCTATGGAGGAGAACCAGTGGTTCTGGAGAACGTTCTCCAGCAGCTGTCTGACTGTCAGCATGTGGAACCGTCTCTCTGTGATCAGAACCAGTAAAAAAAGGCAATAGAACCCCGTGGAGAACCCTGGAAATGACGTCTTTATCCAGGAGTTCCTGCAGTTCTGACAGGAGAGCAGCGCTCTGCTCTGGAGACGCTAGAACCGTCTCCATGACTCCTGTAAACCGTGGAGGAGAGAGGAGGTGCAGCGCTCTGCTCTGGAGACGCTAGAACCATCTCCATGACTCCTCTGAACCGTGGAGGAGAGAGGAGGTGCAGCGTGGAGCCTCTGCTGATCAGTCTGTGAGGAGGAGATGAGGAGGAGGAGGCTGATGGATGAGGAGCAAAGGGAGTAGGAGGCTGATTGAGGAGGAGGCTGATGGAGGAGGAGGAGAGAGGAGGTGCAGCGGTCTGCTCTGGAGATGCTAGAACCGTCTCCATTACTCCTCTGAACCGTGGAGGAGAGAGGAGGTGCAGCGTGGAGCCTCTGCTGATCAGTCTGTGAGGAGGAGATGAGGAGGAGGAGGCTGATGGATGAGGAGCAAAGGGAGTAGGAGGCTGATTGAGGAGGAGGCTGATGGAGGAGGAGGAGAGAGGAGGTGCAGCGGTCTGCTCTGGAGAAGCTAGAACCGTCTCCATGACTCCTCTGAACCGTGGAGGAGAGAGGAGGTGCAGCGTGGAGCCTCTGGTGATCAGTCTGCTAGAAGGAGAGGAGGAGGAGAGGAGGAGGAGAGAATGAGGAGAGAATGAGGAGAGGAGGAGAGAGGGAGGAAAGGAGGAGGAGGAGAGAAGAAGGAGGAGAGAGAGAGGAGAAAGGGAGAGGAGGCTGATGGAGGAGCAGAGGGAGGAGGCTGATGGAGGAGGCTGATTGAGGAGGCTGATGGAGGAGCAGAGGGAGGAGGAGGCTAAAGGAGGAGGAGGCTGATAAATAATAATAATAATAATACATTTTATTTCAAGCGCCTTTCAAAACACTCAAGGTCACTGTACATGTAAAAACAATAAATGGTAAAAGCAGTCGTCATAATTAAAAGAAACAACACAAACTAGAACTGCAAGCAGTTATTCACGGGTTCCAAGCCCACGCACCGCCCCCTTTGAGCATGTTCCTGGACTTCAGCATTCAATCCCACAGCATCTGGTGGAAAAACTGGAACATCTGGGCTTCAGCACACCCCTTCACCACTTCCTCACCTCCTGACCACTGTCGGTCCGGGTCTGACAGACCACCTCTGATGTCATCACCCTCAGCACAGGCTCCCCTCAGGGCTGCATCCGGAGCCCCTTGCTGTTTACTCTGATGACACACGACTGCACCCCCAGGTTCACACCCAATCACATCATGAAGTTCGCAGATGACATAAACTCATCAACAACTCAGCTATGGAGGTGGTTAGCTGGTTAGTTCCTGGGGGTGCATATCACGGTCAACCTCACCTGGTCTGTGAACACCACGTCACTGGTAAAGAGGGCACATAAGCGCTTGTACTTCCTGCAGAGGATGAGGAGAGCCCACCTGTCCCCGCACATTCTCACAACCTTCTACAGAAGTACCATAGAGAGCATTCTAACCAGCTGTCTCTCTGTGTGGTTTGGAGGCGGCAGCACCTCCGACTGGTGGAAAATGAGAGGGGTGGGGACAGCAGAAGGGATCATAGGGGCTCCTCTTTCCTCCATCATCCCAGCGCTGCATGTCCCCAGCCCATAGCATCAGCGCTGCATGTCCCCAGCCCATAGCATCAACAAATAATATGATTGAACTTGACTTTGTAAAGTGCCTTGAGATGACATGTTTCATGATTTGGCGCTATATAAATAAAATTGAATTGAATTGAACAGAGACCCTCAAACCCCCACCATGAACTGTTCCCCATATATATATATATATATATATATATATATATATAGATATATAGATATATAGATAGATAGATAGATAGATAGATAGATAGATAGATATATATATAGATATATATAATGAATGTTCTTCATTTACAGTGACCCTTTAAACCATTAATGCTATTACTCCTTTTCATGACAACTCATAATATATGAATTACATGTTTCCCGTAACTTATACCTTTTTATTCTAAGTTCAACCAAGATATTCTCTTCTTATCCTTGTAGCTTGTAGTGTTAAATAAGACTAAAATCGTTTCATTTGAATCAAGGTATGCAGATGTTGATAGATATATATATCTATCAGTGACGTGCGGTAGGGTTCATAGCTGGTGAAGCACTGACGTCATCAGTCAGATTTACAAATATATACTTTTTTTTATTTTTTTTATTAAAGATTTGAGCAAATGTACAAAATAACGTGGCATGTACAGATATAAAGAAATGAGGTTGTACAAGGTTAAGGCACACATATTAGAAGATAATGATAAATCAAAAAACGGGAAAAGCAAACAGAAGACAAAACATACAAAAAAATAAAAAATTTATAAATAAATAAAAGACAAAACAAAACAAGAAAAAAAAAAGAACAACAATGGGGCATTAGTTCTCAAAAAAATTTAGATCAATATAGGCATTCAGGAGTTGTAGTCCATGCTTGTTTTTTATCCGTTTTAAGGTCCTCAAGTGGTTGTCCATTAGAAGGTTTTTAAAGGCTGAAAACACAGGTTTCCTATTACCCCATTTACAGGAATGGATGAAGAATTTCGCTAAAATTAGCAGGTTGTTAAGAATGAGGTCAGTTCTTCTGTCTCTATGGGTGGTTCCAAATATTACATCTTCTCTTTTAAAGGGATGATGGAGGGAAAGTTTTGTTGAGATCCAGTCCTGAAAGTTTCTCCAAAATGTATCAGTATGCACACAATAGAAGAAGAGATGATCTGTTGTTTCAATGTCGTTATCACAAAAGGTACATGTGTTGGTATCAAAGTTGAATCTTTGCCTTAATAGTTCTCTGGATGGAAAAATGTTATTGAGGATTTTGAAATGAACTTCTTTAGCTTTAGGACATAGAGGGTATTTAAGGTAAGCGGTTCTCCACTTTTTAAGCTCTGAATCAGAAAACAAATTTAAAATGGAGTTTTTATTTGGTTTGGTAGGAAATATAGAATTAGTTAGATGTTGACGCATCCGTTTGTTAGAATTACTTTGGTCCAAAAGGTCAACTCCAAACAGTTGAAGAGTGGGTAACTGAAGGTTAGCTGACTGAGTGATTATATTTTGAACCAGATTTTTGACTGCAGTTGGGATAGAGTTCATTACTGTGTTAAACTGAGTGCGTGTGCAATCCAAATTATATAATGAGCAAAATTCGTCATAAGACAGCCAGTCTCCATTGTCATTAAGAAGATGTTTTATGGACCAAATACCTTTTTCCATCCAGTGATCTAAATACAGAGACTTGTTTCTGTGTAACACATATCTGTTGTTCCAGATTGGCGTTTGGTGAGGAGTAAAGTTGTGTGTGTACATAAGTTTCCAACACAACAAAACCTGCTTATGAAAGGCAGATAACTTAACAGGAAGTCTGTGGACATTAAAGTCACATCTGAGAACAAAATCTAAGCCTCCAATTTTTTTAAACAAACCTTTGGTGAGACAGAACCAGATACTATTTACATTTTTAAAAAGGATTTCAACCAGTTTACTTTTAAGACTGCATTTAAACAATCAAAGTCAATAGCTTGTAAACCACCATCATTATAGTCTTTAACCATATTTGCTTTCTTTAAGTAGTGGATTCGATTTCTCCAGATGAAATTAAAGTTCAACTGATTTATAGCTTTAATGTATTTGTTGGGTATGGCCATAGAGTAAGCTGGGTATATGCACCGGGACAGGGACTCCATTTTGGTTAGATAGGTTCTCCCAAACAAGGTCAGGTCTCTTTGGAGCCATCTATTTAACTGAGATTTGCAATTCTGTATTTTATTATCTATGTTAACAGTTTCACTGAGTTTAGCATCTTTAGTAATTAAAATTCCAAGATATTTAACTGAGGATTTAATAGGAATATTATAAGCTTCCGTCAGATCAGAGTCATGAATCGCCATCAGTTCACACTTCTGTAGGTTTAAGGTTAATCCAGATGCTTTGGAGAAAGTATTAATTAACTCAAGAACTTTAGGGGTTTGGTCTAGATTCTTCAAAAAAAATTGTAGTGTCGTCAGCTAGTTGGCTGATTATAATTTGGTCATCAAAAACTCTCAATTTAGGTATATTTGAGTTTTTGATGAAAATACTCAACACTTCAACAGCCAAGATGAAGAGAAAAGGGGAAATATTACAGCCCTGTTTTACTCCCCTATTTATGGTGAAACGTGGAGACGTACTGTGTGGCAGTGCAACTGAACTTGTGGTGTCATTGTAAAAGCTTTTTATTATTCTACAGAAGTTTGGCCCGAATCCGAACAAGTGCAGAACTTTGAAAAGAAACTGATGCTCCAACATATCAAAGGCTTTATAAAAGTCTAGGAAAAGGATGAATCCTTTATCCTCAATCAGTTCACTATATTCCAGTAAATCCTGCACCAGTCTGATGTTATCATGTATAGATCTTTTGGACATAAAACCTGTCTGTGTTTCAGAAATAACATCCTTAAGACCAGTCTTTAATCTGTTCGTATAGATATACGTTAACAGTTTATAATCGCAGTTTAGAAGGGTGATAGGACGGTAGTTGTCTAGGATCTTGTTGTCTCTTCCTGGTTTGGGTATAAGGGTGATAACCCCTTGCTTCATGCTGTGTGGAAGTGAATTGTTACATAGGATCTCTTTAAAAACCTGGAATAAAAATTCTCTGAGATAATCCCAGAAATGTCTATAAAAATTGGCGGTAAGGCCATCAGGGCCGGGGGATTTATCAAGTTTCAGGCATAAAATGGCGTTATCTAGTTCCTCAATATTAATATCTTTATCGCAATTTTCCTTAAAATCCTCAGTGATTTGAGGGATAAAGTCTTTGACTTGGTTTAGCAGAAGGTCGCATTCTTGGGGTGAAAAAGAAGAGCAGTAAAGGTTTTGATAAAAGTTACTAATTTCTTTTGCAATAACAGTTTGGTCTGTACATTCATTGTTGTTAATAATTAGGGACTGAATGTATTTTTTAACTTGTCTTCTCTTTTCCAGTCTGCAGAAGTATGAACTGTTTTTTTCCCCTTCCTCGATCCACTTAGCTCTGGATCTGACAAAAGCTCCTCGGGCCTTTGTTTCGTAGATGCTGTCTAATTTAGCTTGTAAGATCAGGAGGTTATTTTTATCATCATCAGTCAACGTCTGTTTAACAAATAGTAGGTTTAACTCTTTAACTAACCTTACTTCTTCCATGTCATTGTTTCTTTTTAGATTTTTGCTAAAAGAAATTGAGTGAGCCCTTATTTTATATTTTAAGAATTCCCATTTTTTGGCGTAGGTTATTATTGAATCGTCTAACAGAATCTTTTTTATTAGTTCTTTGATTTCCTTGCAGTACAACTCATATTTTAAGAGATTTGCATTGAATTTCCAGTACGCTCTGTGTCTCAGACTTTCAGGAAGAGGAGTAATTAATAAATCGATGCTGCAGTGATCAGTAAGAGGAGTTGGAGACATATTACAGTCTGATGTTAGCTTCAGAATATCATCTGTTCCTAGCCAAAAATCTATTCTAGATCTGCTTGAAGCATCCGATTTAAACCAAGAGAACTGTTTTTTGTTAATATGTTCATCTCTCCATAAATCAATTAATCCCAATCTCTCACAGAAATCAGACAGAATTCGGCTTGGATGGATATTTGAGGATTTGTTTGGGTATCTATCAAGATTTTCGTCCTTTACCATGTTCCAATCCCCGCCTAATAAAACATATTTAGTATGAAATCTTTGTTTAAGTTGTTCGATATTTACTTCAATAATCGTAAGAAGCTCTTTATTTTTAGAAATGTTACAGTGACCATAAATATTGCCTAGGAGTATTAATGTGTCCTCCGTATGTAATACGGAAAGAGACCAATGGCCATCACTATCATGTTTTGTATGAATTATTTTGCCTGGAAAATTATTCAGTAATGTAGCCACACCTGCTGATTTAGAAGTACCGTGGGAATAAGAAATCTGATCTCCCCACTGATTTGACCAAAATTTTTCATCAGAGACCATTGAATGGGTTTCTTGAAGAAGAATACAATGTGGATTCTTGTTTCTACAATACATAAACATTGCCTTCCTTTTGACATTTTCTCTCAAGCCCCTTACATTTAACGACAAAAACCTAAGATTAGATTTTAAAGACATAAAAAAGACAAAGGAAAAGAAAAGTTTTAAAGACACAAACCTTAATAAAGAACTTTTGTTAAGGTAGAATTAACTAAAGGCAAGCCCCTGAAAAATATGAGTGCCCTTTACAATATAACATGGGAAAAAAAACATCTACCTTGCATCCACAACTTTCACTAAACTTAACTTAAAACGACTTAGTTTTCATTTAAACAAGAGGAATAACCTCTGGAGTGCAGATAAGAGAACTGTAGCAAGCATCTTAGAGATATAACTCAATATTAAAGGGGAAAAACAGTGTTGATTTTTTTTAGCCCTATAATAGGGGGATGTTATAAACAAAGAAACATCTGTGGTCTCAGAAGGGAGATGAAGCTTTGAACACTTTGCCGTCAATCACTGCAATATGACCTCTGTAAAAGGCCACCTTACCCTGGGATCTGGCTTTTTTAATCTTAGGCCAAAGTTCTTCTCTTGCCAGCCGGTCTTCCTTAATGAAATCCTGAGCAAAACGCAGACCTTGTTCTTTGCATACCGCTGAATCCTTCGTCACTTTCCAGACTGCGTCTCGATGGCGCCTCCTAGTGAACTGCAGGATGACCTGACGGCTCCGTCCCTCTTCTTTTCTTCCCAACCGGTGGATTGTATCAATCATATCTCCTGCCTGTTCCGCCCATTGTGGTAAGATTTTTGAGAGAAGTTGTTCAGCCTTTTCTCTGAGGTTTTCTCCTTCTTGCTCTTTGAGCCCCGACAACCGCAGGTTCCATTGACGCTTGTTTCTTTCAGCCTCCAGGAGTTTTTCTTTCAGATTTGCGTTTTCTTTATTCATTAAATCAAACTTTTGTTGAAGGTTTTCTACTGTAGATTTACATTCAGCAACGTAGAGTGTGTTCTGCTCCACTTGGAGGGTAATGCGGCCAAACATGTCAGCATTTTCCTTTAGCTGTTTTCCAAAGTCATCAACTTTGCTATCCAGTCTTTTAATAGCTTCTAAGACGGCAGCTAAGGAGACCTCAGTCTCAGTGGCTTGTTTTTTAGCAGGTGGCAGTTTGGTTGGAGTTGCATTCAGTTGCCGTCTTGTACCGGAGGCATTTCTTGACAACTCCATCGGTGTTTCAACGCTAGCAGCAGCAGCAGCAGCATAGTTATGCATGTTTAGCTTAGCATCATTAGCCTTCTTCAGACTAGGAAAATCTTTCTCATTAACAGCCGACATCTTTTATAAGACTCTTATTTTTCCCTCTTACTTTAGAGCGTGGATGTTCAGGTTCACCTTGTGGACGAAATTATGTGCAAAGGGCCAGTTCAAGTAGCTGGTTGAGGGCTGCACAGATGGAGCTCAGAATAATACGTGTGCCCACATCGCCATCTTGCGAGTCTTTACAAATATATACACTCTACAGAGTAGACTCATTGCAAAGTGCTGAAGGGGACTGGTTGAGCCAAATCAATTAACCAAGAGACATGGAAAAAATATTGATTATTTGTTTAAAAAATAAATAAAACTAAATTATTTGTCATTTGATTGGTAGCAGTTTATGAGTTATGATGGATTTCTACATTTGTAACACATTCAAAAACTAACCTACATTACGCACATTTCATTACAAAAACAAAACATGAATAATTATTGCTGTCTTACTTCTACTTAGAAATGAAGTCCAGCTGCACTCTTTCTGAACAAAAATATTGGTCACTTTCCGGTAAAAGTTCTTTTTATCTTCTTCAGTTTTAAAAGTTTCTCAGTCTCAGTGGAGCTCACTGCCAGGGAGGAAAGCCTTCCTTCATCAGTCCTGTTCCAGCTGTATGTTTAGAGTCTTTTTAGTGCTTTACTTGTTTAGCAAAACTCGCTAATAACACATCCATAACTTGCTTTGACTCTACTATTTTGGGATAAGAGCGGTGCCCCTTGAGCGCCCCCTGCCTAGAGGCCAAGGAACTGCCGGCCTCACATACAACCAGCTCTTTGGCTTTTATGATCGCCCAGCAGCACACGAAAACACATAGTTTAATGACCAAAACACAATTCGTAATCCACATATATTAAATTGTGGAAAATCAGTTCATCAGTGTTTGAACAATTGAATTGATGATCTAGAGACAGGAAGATGCATTCACGGAATGGAAGTCAGCGCAGTTAACATGGGATTGCGCAATCCCTGGGGAGACCAAGATCGCTGGCTTGGTGGCGCTTCACTATCAAGCACCACCAAGGATTTACGTTTAAAATAGCCAAAAGTCTTCGATTTTAAAGAGAATATCATAAAAAAATAAGGAAATTAGATTAAAAAAACAATTATTATTACAAATGACTGAGTGAATCACAATATATATTGTTATCATTATTCTATATTTTCTTTCTTTCCATGATTGCCTCCCCTGAATGCATGTCACTGCTATCTATAACTATAACCCATAAACTTTGCACAACATTCGCATATTTGCTCATTTTGCATCATTGCATCTCCAACTAGCATTACAAATGCTGTCGAACTCTCAGTTTCTAAATGCATTCTCGCACAAATGCCCTTTGCACAATCAATTCAGTACATACAAATGGTTTTAAAAATCCTTACCTGTACACTGACTTTCTCATGCATTGTTTACACTTCAATTGTTTACTTTTAAATCACTGCTGCACCTTATACTGTAATTTAAATTGACTGTAATTTACAAGCTGTATTCTTGCACAAATTGCCCTCTGCACAATCAATTCTGCATATACAAATGTTTTTTAAAAATACACACCTGTACACTGTGACTTCTCCTGATTTGTTTGCATTTCAATTGTTTACTTCAAATCACTGCTGCACCTTATACTGTAATTTATTTTACTGCAATTTACAAGCTGTATGCAACAGAATTTCGTTCTGTACGCACTCTGTGCAAACAAAATGACAAATAAAGTTTTCTAATTCTCTCTAAGTCTATCTATCTATCTATCCATATTATATTATAGCGTTACTTTTTGAATAAGTCTGATCCATATCTGAACTATGGATCTTTGCAAATGTTCTTGCCATTACTTCTACTTTTTCTTCATTTGTTAATGCTGTTCCTTCTTCATGTTTTAGAACTGGATATGTTCTCTCTGATCTATTTCCCTTCATTTTCTTAATCATTCCCCATACCTCAGCTATAGAAGTTGTTCTGCCTATTGAATCACAAAAATCTCTCCATTTTGTCTTCTTTGCCTTCTAAATAACTTTCCTTGCTTCTGCTTGATCTTTTTTATATTCAATTAAATTTTTTAAATTATGTGTTCTTCTCAAAACTCTAAAAGCTATCCTCCCATTTCAAGTCTCTGCTCCGCTTAGAAAATACACAGGATGTGACGTCACTTCCGGTGATGTGCCCAAATATGGGCATAATGGCCGCCCTGTTCACAGTTCTGGATGGCAGAGCTCTCGATGATGAGAGCTGTAAATTGATCACAAACTTCATAAATTTCTTAAAATTCAACGGTTTGCTCTAAAATTCTGAAAATATTCATGAATGTCCAAGAGTGTTTTATCTAACCACACGATTTTTTTGATGGTCATTAAAAAAATGGATTCAGAGAAAAAAAATATTAAACTTTATAATCTTGTATCATTAATTTTTAAAATCTTGTAAATTGGTCAAAATCGCCTGGATTTTTACCAAACTGAAAGACATGGTTATTCTGGCTGTGCTTTACAGATAGAGGCCATTTTTATTGGGATTGACCAATATTTATGGAAAATACATTGATTTCTTCATTTTACAAACTTTTAAAAAATCAGAGTGTGCAACTTTCAAAAACTGGAATATATGCAGTGAGAGAATTGTTGCACCTTATTCAAGGAATACATCCTAAAAATCCGAGCTTGTTACACCACACAAGTGATTTTTGGTGAATTTTTGAAGTTTTCCAGTTTTTTTTCCACACTTTTGGAAATAGGCCCCGCCCACTTGTTTCAATAAATACTATATTTAATACTTTAGTTAAGGGCAATGTCTGGAAGGGAATGAAGAAGGTTTTGTAAAAATCCGATCAGCCATTCTTGCGTAGTAGATTTCTTGACATCACAGCGCCCCCTAGTGATGGACGATCCTCAAATGCGGGTCACATGTGCAAAATCTTATTTGGACTATGGGTTATGAAGGACATGTCAAAATCTGTTATGGTTTTACAATAATCAGCAATTACATTTAGAGCTAGCTCGCTAACAATCACTTATTTTAGCGTTACTTTTCGAAAAAGTCAAAATTCAAAAATCCGCCGCGTTAACTTTTTTTATTTGTCCATTACATGGTTATATATGGAGTTTTGCGCAGATTGCACAAAATATGTAGGAGGAGTTTAACTAGAAAGGTTTAAGCTTTGTAGCCATGTAGCGCGAAAACTAGCTGGGAAACGAAGGGTGTGCCAATTCACTTTATTTTGCAGAATCATCCAATAAACAAAGTGATGTAAAGTTTTTGAGTGTAGGACCAGTAGTTTGGTGGTTACAGGCGTAAACGCGTTGTCCTTTATTATAGCGCCCCCTAGTTGTTGAGGGGTCTGAATTTCTGGGTTTGAGTAGAGGCGCACATTCTGTACTTAGATACCTGATCCTATTGATTCGTTACAAATCCGCATGGGCCGCCCAACGCGTTTTAGCCGTAATAATAATAAATAATTTAAAAACACACGAAAAACAATAGGGTTCTCTGCTCACAGAGCAGACGAACGGCATAGCCGTTCGCCTGCGCTGCGGGCTTGGAACCCTAATTACACAGAGGAAAGTGATACAAAATCATAATGAAAAGGCAATCTTGAACATGTGGGTTTTGAGTTTAGATTTGAACACGGGTAAAGACTCGGTGCTGCAGATTTCAGGGGGGAGAGAATTCCAGAAAAAGCTCTGCTCCCCATGGTGCTGAGACGGGCTGAAGGAACAACTAAGTGAGTGGTAGAAGAAGATCTAAGTATGCGGGAGGGAGTAGAAATTTGAAGTAAATCAGAAAGGTATGGAGGGGAGAGATTGTGAATAACTTTAAAAGTAAGTAGGAGGATTTTGAACTGAATTGTGAACTTCACAGGTAGCCAGTGGAGCTGCTGCAGGACTGGGGTGATGTGATGAAAAGAGGGGGTTCTAGAAATGATGCGAGCTGCTTAGTTTTGTACTGACTGAAGCTTGTGAATGGATTTTTGAGGAAGACCGAAAAAAAGAGAATTACAGTAATCGATGCGGGAAGTGACCAGACTATGAACAAGAGTGCAGGTGGAGCTAGGGGAGAGAGAGGGGCAAAGGTGATTGATATTGCGTAAGTGAAAGTAAGCGGAGCGGGTAAGGTTGTTAATGTGAGAGGAGAAGGACAAGGTGCTATCAAGGATGACACCCAGACTCTTGACCTGAGGTGAAGGGGAGAATTTGGAGTTGTCAAATGAAAGGGAGAAACTGTCAGCTTTGGATAAAGTAGATTTTGTTCCCACTAGGAGGATTTCTGTCTTGTCATTATTCAATTTAAGAAAGTTGGAGGTGAACCAGGATTTTATTTCGGTTAAGCAGGAGATTAATGAAGGAGGTGGGAGTGAAGAGTTTGGTGTACAAGAAAGATAGAGCTGGGTGTCATCAGCATAACAGTGAAAATTGATGTTGAATTTCTTAAAGATATTGCCAAGGGGGAGAATGTAGATGATAAAAAGTAGGGGTCCTAGAACAGAGCCTTGGGGAACACCGGTGGTAACTGGAGAGAAGTTGGAACGATATGACTTAATCTGAACAAACTGAGTGCGGCCAGAAAGATAGGATTGAAACCAGGCTAGGGGAGAATGAGTGATGCCAATTGTATAAAGTCGATGGAGTAGGGTAGAGTGTGAAACTGTGTCAAAGGCTGCACTTAGATCAAGAAGAATGAGGATGGAAATTAGACCAGAGTCAGCTGCTATTAAAAGATCATTGGTTATTTTTAAGAGGGCGGTTTCAGTGCTATGACGGGGACGGAAGCCAGACTGGAACTGTTCATAAAGCTTGTTGTGAGTTAAGTGAGAATGAAGTTGAGAAGCGACTGTTTTTTCCATTATTTTTGAAATAAAAGCTAAATTTAAAATTGGCCTGAGATTATTGTAATTGTTGGGATCTAGTCCAGGTTTCTTCACAATAGGAGTGATAAAAGCAGTTTTGAAAAGAGATGGAACAATTCCAGAACCAAGAGAGGAGTGAATGATGGCAGTTATGAAGGGGAGAAGAGCGTGGAGGCAGGATTTGACCAGGGCAGAGGGAATGGGATATAGTGGGCAGGTGGAAGATTTAGATTTGTTGATAAAAAAGATGGAGTCCAGGAACAAACTCAGCAAAGATTTATTACAATACAAGATCTGAACTTTGCTTTTCAGCTCAATTGCATCCACTTATTCAATTATTTTAACATTATCCTGTAGAAAATGGAGAAAAACTGACCTGATGAAGGTTTAAAGAGATTAAAAACCTTCAAAATAAATGAAACATCAGCATTTTATTTCTTCTCTCTTCCTCAGTTCTGGATAAAAGCTGCAACTCTAAACTGAAATTCAGCTCATTGTTTCATGTTTTCTGCTGATTATTGAATAAATGCTGACAGGAAGTTAGAAAAAGAAAGAAACTTTAAGTGGAGCAAAGCAGTGAAGAAGAAAGCAGACTTTACCATGAAGATCCTCAGTGTGGATCAGTAGAATATCAGCCAGATATCTGCAGTTTAGTGTCAACACAACTTTCACATCACAGATATCAGAACTAAAACATGGAGTCTGACCTCAGTGTCTGTAGTTTGCAGAGGGGAGTCTGGAGGAAACCACAGAGCTCCTTCACTCCACCATCTTTCAGGTCTTTGTTGTAGCTCAGGTCCAGTTCTGTCAGATGGGACGGGTTGGACTTCAGGGCAGAGACCAGATGTTCACAGCTGATCTCTGACAACCTGCAGCGCTGCAATCTGAATAAAGAATGAAAGATGTGAGCTGAAGCCACCAGGATGCAGGTTAAAACTGAAACATGAACAAATAAATGATCAAATGTAGAAAATGAATGTCCCTGAATGTAAAAGTGCCAGAAACATGATGAACTGATGTCTGATATGTGATCCAGTAGAACTGATTTAAAGAGTTAAAGCCAGCAGAACCAGAACATGTTATCATGACGTGTGAAGGTCCAGATCAAGGTGTGGTTCTCAGCAGTGGCGGCTGCTGATGAAGATGTTCTGGGCTTAGGGTTGGGGGGGGGGGGCACTAGACCTTGGAGATTAGCAGCCAACAATAAACTCTCCTTGAACATAAATCCATCCATGATCACTTGCTGCTGCTGGATATTTAAGTCTGATGGCTCTGGCGTCTGTTTAAAATGCTGCTGTCTTCTAGTCTGGCTCAGGGTTCTGCTAGAACAGTGGTTCTCAGAGCCACAATGTTCTAAACATGGATCATTTAACAGAGTTTCAGCTCACATTGTTCTGGATTCATCTTCAAGCTAAAGCAGCAGCCTAGAGTCCATCAGCCAGCTTGTTAGCATCGGCTAGCTGCTAAGCTAAGCTAGCGGCTAAACACAGTCCACAATGCTTCAGCGTCTTCTACCTCGGACTGAAGCTCACTTAGTCACTGTGGATCATCGTGGGGACAAACCACGGCACACATTACTGTTTATAGTCCAAAGACAAGCAACTTAACATGGAGTTGTTGACTTATGGCCGCAGAACCAGAATCTCTGAGGCTTCTCCTGCTGAGCTCTCTGAGCTAGACTCACGATGCATTCAATGACTGCCTCTGTGTAGGAAATTACACTTCTGCTTCTTCTTCTTTTGTTTTTATTGGCGGATGGCAACCAAGTTAAGGTGCATTTACCACCACCTACCAGACTGGAGTGGGGTCATCAATGATCTCAGAGGGAAATTAATAATACTTCAATGTATTAGTAATCACACATCACATGTGTATGTATGTGTGTGTATTCACATGCATACACACATACATACACACTTTAAATACGATTAAATACCCCAGTGTTTTTTAAATATCTAATTGATTTTTAACAGAATTTGATTAATTTCCTAAAAGATTAAGCATAGAAAATCCTATTTTCCTCTATTTAGTATCGACTTTAAATGCTGACGTTCCTCTAATTACATTCTAATAGGACATCTTTCTCTGGTTCTGTCTGATTACAGTAATTACAAATCCCTGTTTCATGTTCCCCTGTTCTGGAAAGAGAACTATTAAATTCTACCTCTTCTTTCTGCCTTCCATTCATACAACTATTACCCCCCACAGTCTTTTGAATTTCATACAAATATCTACCAGTGTCATGATTAGCCCATTGTTCCTGCCCAACTTTATGGATTTTATTTTGAATCATAGATTTTTCCTCACTTTTGCTTAAAGGAACACATAAGTTAATATCTGATTTCAGGGCCTGTTTAGCTGATATATCTACTTCTGCATTTCCTTCTATACCTACATGAGCAGGAATCCAGACAAACTAAACATTTCTTATTATGTAGCTGAACTAATAAGTGATGCTGTGGCCCAGCTTTGACATCTCCAATAATCCACAAGGGCCACAAATGCACCTTGGACGAGTAATTTACGCAGGCAAAAATAAATACGTTTTCCAGGTAAAGTCGTTTAGTTTGTGGTTTATTTCTCTCTTGGAAGCAAGCAAACAGAAATTGACAAACATTTATCTCCCTGCTTCTCTTGCGCTGGTAAAAAACCAAACGTCCACCCAGATGCATGCTGGTCCTTCCACTGACAGCCTGTTAATAAACCTAATCCACCCAAATTGCTCATAACTAACCAGAAGCAAAGAAAACTAAATAACCAACACATAATCTCAAAATAAATATCAAACAATAAAGTAAAATAAATAACCTTCACTAGATTATACACAAAAAATACAACTTTAATTAATAACAAAAAATAATTGGCTCCTACACTCTGGCCCCTGATTTTTGCTTTAACCCCTTAATATTATGGATTTTTCAAAATTTATATTAATAGATGTCTTGTGTCCTTCACATTTGTAAACTTTAATTTTTGTTTGTTTTTATTATTATGTTTTCTGCTCAAAGCGTTTAGTCCCGACAGTAGATGGCGCAAGTTTAAATAATCTAACCTACTGGATCTAACTAGCTACCCGAAAGAGCACCTGCTAGCTAACCATTATTAATAAAACTTTTATTCATTAATAAAACTTTAGAAATTATCTCCCCCTCTGGTTTTTTTGCAAATCACACACTGCATATATGCTATACAGCCATAATCCAAGGAAGATCTCATGAGAGCCTGATAAACTGCCAACAGCACTTCTTGAAGTTCCCATTCCTGTCCACAAAGACAACTCAGCAAATTATTTATTTTTACATCTATTTTGAACTAATTCTATCTGCTGTTTCCAAGGTAACTTTTCATCAAAGATGACCCCTAAAACCTGACTTTATTCACTTGTTCAAGCTTCTGATTATAAAGATTTAAATTAACTTCCTAATGTCTTCTATAAAACTAATAACTTGGGACTTCTCAGCTGACATTCTAAATCACATTTATTTACCAACCTTCCACTTTCAAAATGGCCTCCTGCATCTTTTTCTGCAAACTTATCAGATTCTGACCCTCACCCACAGAGCCCCATCATCTGCAAATAAAGATTTCCCTATACTACCATCTATCTGAATAGAAATGTCATTTATCATATTAAAATTAATCATTTATTTACCAACCTTCCACTTTCAAAATGGCCTCCTGCATCTTTTTCTGCAAATATATCAGATTCTGACCCTCACCCACAGAGCCCATCATCTGCAAATAAAGATTTCCCTATACTACCATCTATCTGATCAGAAATGTCATTTATCATAATATTAAAAAGAATTGGGCTACACACACTGCCTTGTGGGCTACCATTCTCAACAATATATCTAGTAGAGAAAGCAGCCCCAACTCTAAATTCTATTCCTCTACCAAACAGAAAATCTAAAACCTAGTTATACTCTTACCACTTAGGCCAAGTTTTTCTAAGTTAATCAATAATCCCTCTCTCCATAACATCTCATACACCTTTTCTATGTCAAAGAACACAGCTATCACTATTTCTTTCTTTGTTTGAGCTTTCCTTACTTCTGACTCCAGGCACAGAACCACACCCATCGTATTTCTCCCTTTATGAAAACCACTTTGAAAAGTCCAGAATAAATGTTTACTTTCTAGAAAAGATGATATTCTGTTACAATTCTCTCCATAGTTTTCCCTAATTGAGATGTCAGAGCTATAGGCCTATAGTCTGAAGGCTCTGCTGCATTTTTACCTGCTTCAACACAGGAATTATAACTGACTGTTTCCATGCTGCAGGAATAATCCCCGTCTCCCACATCAGATTAAACAGTTTTAAAAGAACAGTCAGAGATCTATCATTTAAATGTTTAAGCATTATAGAACAAACTGTATCTTTTCCTGGTGTTGACTGTTTAACATTATAAATAGCTTTTTTCAGCTCATACAAAGTAAAAGGCAGATCTAGAGCTTGATTTGAAACTTTTCTCTTATTAGTGACTCCTGGATTTTCAGCTAAAATCTTCTATTTATACTTCGTTATATCTTCAGATACATTTTCTGAACTATGTACTTTAATTAACGTTTCTGCTAATAACTGCTTTTTCTTTATCACTAACAGCTATTTTCCCGTTAAATTCTAGAACAGGTAAGGAAAAGTTCTTCTAACACCATTGACTTTCTAAATAACTCTCCATACCTCAGATAACTTGGTTTCTCCTCCAATAGAATTACAATACTGCCTCCAACATGCCTTCTTAGCTGCTTTAACAGTCTTCCTAAATACAGCTTGAGCTTTCTTACACTGAATTAATGACTCAGAAGTATGGCATCTCCTTACCAATTTAAAAGCTTTATAACACAGAGAAGTGAATGTAATTCTAGAAACTCTTCAATGACCAATCCATCGGCATCTGTATTTAGACTGCCCCATAAAACATGATGTGAACTGAAATCACTACACCATAAAGTCTTTGCTTCATGCTCTTCATTTACTTCATTAAGATCTTCAATGGTCAACTTCCTGCTACAATTATATAGATTAATCACTGAAATCTGACCATTTCCTATTCAGATCTTAACAACTATTGATTCATAATTCTGCCCTATTGATTCCACTTTATATCTTATACCATCTAACACAAAAGTCCCCCCCCCCCACCACCACCTTGTCTTTCCTTTATATCATTCCTAATTGTTGTATATCCAGGAATTATAAAATCTAATTGGGCCTTAAGCCAAGTTTCCTGAATGTAAATCAGATGAGGCTTAATTATCAGATCAGAAATGTATTTCTTAAACTCTAGACCATCACTAATAAGACTTATTTCCTTCCACTGGAATATAACTAACATGAAGAAGGGCCACCACTGCATGATTGAGGCAGAGAAGATTGTGTCTCATTCAGTTTCTCCTTAACTGATTCCCAGCTAGCATTCTTAAAATCAAGATACTTTTGGGCTGCCTTCACAATTATTGAATTTTTTCTGTTTTCCTTTGAGCAGTGTAATTTATAACCTCCACCATGAATAAACCAAATGCTCTTTCTTCATGAGTAGAGTGTCATCTTTAATCTTGTTGCCTTCAGACAATCAGAACTTCCTTCTTCTAGCCTTGTCACTTTCTTTGGCTGCATCATTGGTGGAACAGGCACTTTTTTAGCTGCTTCTGCATCAGTGATCCCAGCAGTGATTTTAACTTTCTGTACTTCCACAGCTCTTTTACTAGCTGCACATCCCCTGAAACCTGAACTATGTCCACCTCCACCATTACAACATCTCAAAGGAGCTCCTTCCTCACATTTCCATACTCATCATCCCAGCACATCTCCCACACTTCTGTTTCCCTGCATTCTGCCGCCACATGTCCACATCTTTGACATTTAAAGCACCGCAGTGGTGGAGGAATAAATGGTTTAACATCAGAACTCATATATCCCACAAACACTTTGTCTGCTAGAGTTTTCTCTTCAAACTTTAGCAGGATAGAAAAACTATCACTCCTTTCTCCATTTTGTTTCTTTTCAACCGTTTGACTTCAACTACTTTCCCTCCTGATAAATTAGATTTAATGTCATCAACATCAGGAGAAATAACTTGAAATAAAACCACACACATATTTCCTGTTATCTAACATTCTCCCCTCACATTCTCACCTAGGACTTTTTATATTCAGAGCCCTTTCTTTTTGTTTAACATCATTACAAATGATCAGCAAAGATCCATCCCTCAACACTTTAACATTTCTCACTTTTCCACCCAGTGAGTTGATTTCTTTAGTAAGTTTGATCAGATTCCACTTACCAAAGGACACACCCTCTTTGAGCGTTTAAGACTATTTTAAACTCTGTCATCACAACTGTTTCTCCTTCAGCCTCAGAAACAGACCATTCTGTTTGTTGTCTTGATTTTCTGCCTTTGTGTTTAGCTTATTGAGTTTACCATACTCCTTCATTTGATCCCCGGTAAGATGGCGATGTGGGCACACGTATTATTCTGAGCTCCATCTACGCAGCCCTCAAGCTGCTGCTTAAACTGGCCTTTACACATCATTTCATCCACAAGGTGAAGCCCAACATCCACGCTCTACAGTAAGGGGAAAAATAAGAGTTTATAAAAGATGCCAGCTGTTGATAAGAAAGATTTTAGTGGAGGAACTATGAACAAATGGAGATTAATGCAGATAAATGAACTATTTTAATGATTCCACAGCCATAAAATCATGATGTGATGGAGAATATTTCATGTAAACTGACTTTAGGAGATGAAGCTCCCAGAAGCAGAACCTGCTACTGTGACATGTTGTGTCTGAGTGTTTTAGTCATTAAAATCCTTGCAGAGCTTCTAAAAGTGCTGAAGCATCAATCAGGGATTATAGATTTGTTCCTGTCACACAGATTCCAGGAGCTGAAATTGACTTTTCTAAACTGGCTTGAATCCCCTCTTAGCCGCTTCACATGAGGGGCATTTCTACACACTGGGGGTCCCAATGCTGTCCGCTTCTGACCTGAGATCAGGGCTCAGACTCAGTTACACAGAGAGACAACATTAAAAACTGGCTCCAAGTCCAGGAACAAACTCAGCAAAGATTTATTACAATGCAAGATCTGAACTTTGCTTTTCAGCTCAATTACATCCACTTATTCAATTATTTTAACATCATCCTGTAGAAAATGGAGAAAAACTGACCTGATGAAGGTTTAAAGAGATTAAAAACCTTCAAAATAAATGAAACATCAGCATTTTATTTCTTCTCTCTTCCTCTTCCTCAGTTCTGGATAAAAGCTGCAACTCTAAACTGAAATTCAGCTCATTGTTTCATGTTTTCTGCTGATTATTGAATAAATGCTGACAGGAAGTTAGAAAAAGAAAGAAACTTTAAGTGGAGCAAAGCAGTGAAGAAGAAAGCAGACGTTACCATGAAGATCCTCAGTGTGGATCAGTAGAATATCAGCCAGATGTCTGCAGTTTAGTGTCAACACAACTTTCACATCACAGATATCAGAACTAAAACATGGAGCCTTACATCAGTGTCTGTAGTTTGCAGAGGGGAGTCTGGAGGAAACCACAGAGCTCCTTCACTCCACCATCTTTCAGGTCTTTGTTGTAGCTCAGGTCCAGTTCTGTCAGATGGGACGGGTTGGACTTCAGGGCAGAACCCAGATGTTCACAGCTAATCACTGACAAACTGCAGTCCTCCAATCTGAATAAAGAATGAAAGATGTGAGCTGAAGTCACCAGGATGCAGGTTAAAACTGAAACATGAACAAATAAATGATCAAATGTACACTGTAAAAAAAAAGTGTAATATAACAGAATTTTACTGTTTATTTTACAGATTTTGTCTGTATTTTTAAAATACCATTTAATTTATAAAAAAAAACTGTGATTTTACATGTCAAATGTAAACTAACATGAAATCACTGTAACTGTGAAAACACACAATATTCCTGTTCTTTTACAATAAAACCCTATTAGAAATCCATATATTTATTGTTAAAATACGTTCACAAATATATCGTAATTTCACAAATATTTCGCTGTTATTTAAGGGAATAAACTGTAAAATTCAACTTTAAAACTGTAAAAAAAAGTTAAAAATCATTTAAAGTTACTGAGAAATTAAAAGTAAAATAACTATTTAATTAGTAATTTTACTATAATTTCTTTGTTAATTGACTAATGTTTTCATTAAAAATAACTACAATTAGCGCAATTTCCTAGATGGTAACATGTATTAATATTATTTTAACATTTAGTTTCAAAGGTCTTCTAAACAGGAAAGTTAAGGAGGCCAATACCAGGATAAAACCACATAAACTAGGCCTACATGCTTTTCATCTGATGTAATTTATAGGAATAAAAAGTAATAGAAAGTATGAAACATTGCAGGGCCACACTGTAGGCTAATGTTTATTTATATATAAATCCAAACAATGTAAATCGCAAGGTCTTGAATTATGTTACAGCAAGTCTGAACAAAACACGTTTAATCAGGAGACATGCTACAACGTTTCCCTGCACACACACGTACACCAAAAAAAACAAAAAAAACAACGTCTCACGGCACCTGAATGGAACAACGTGATGACAACAACGCGACAACTCATTTGTGAAAAGCGTGGGTCCCGTTTGGGTTGGTCAACAGGATCTGTTTGAGAAGAAGAAGAAGAAGAAGAAGAAGAAGAAGAAGAAGACATCCCAGAATCTTTGCTAACACTAAACCGGTGTCAACCCAACAACGTTGCGCGGCAGTTCCCGTTGGTCGTCTTCGAGTGAACAGCAGCTAATGCCCGATGTCAAGGCTGAAGGAAGGACGGAGGTAGAAGGCAAGTATCAAACTGAAGCTGAGTGGCATTAGATTTATTTACCATCATGCTTCTTAATTACTCAGTCGGCACAAAATCCGCTAGCATGTGGACATGTTAGCTTAACTATGACGACAAAAGCATGACCGTTGGCGTCTTCACGTTGTGTAATTATATATTGTCGGCTGCCGATTAAACTGAACGTTACAACCTTGAAATGATTATAGGAGTTGTTTTACCGATAAATCAATTAGAAGCGCCGTGAAAACGGCTGCAAAGCGCGCTCCCGAGACAGGGGGAATAGATTTTCACGGGGGAACAGAATTGCGCACACCTGTTCGCGCGACTTAACTAATACATGCAGCCTTTCTTGCTATGTCCTGCGCACTCTCCCGCTCTCATTCTCTTACACGAAGTTTCATTTTTTTTAACATATGTTAAGATGCTTAATTTTGTTTCATCAACGTTGTCACGACCAGCCACTAACGTTAGCTTACCACTTAACAGTGAGCCATTACGTTTGCTTTTGTGATCTAACTGACACAGGCGGAGAGAAAGACGAACATTTGTTTAGAGCTGCAACAATGAACAATAATCGATTATTAACCCTCTTGCCTCTTCTACATTTTCACTAGTTTTTTGGCCACAACTTTCACTGTATCACTTGAAATGAATGTATGATATTTGGCTAGGATAGGAAGCTTAATTTCATGTAACTTTCAAAATTTGGTTTTGAAATTTTTCTAACATCAATAATACACTGGGTAAAAAAAAATCATACTCGACCTAATACGCTTTTTATAAATTATACTGAGATTTGGTAATGGTTTATTTCAACCAGTTTCTTTCTTACTTGTCTTTCAACACTAGTCACTGGACAACATTAAATTCAAAACAATATGGAAAAATATGTACATGATAAGTTAACAATCATCTTTATTGGGGGTAGATTGGCTAACACAGTTTAGGTCAACTATTTTACAACCAATAGCTTGGTTGTATTTCGATTTTTGGCAAATTTCATGGTTCATATTTTTTTCCCACCATGTGTACTTTATTGTTACACCTCATGACGTGTCCTATATGCCAGCATTTGCATTGTATGAAGTGAAACAAGCAAGGCAGAGCATGAAATGTTGGAAGCCTGAGCAGAAACTAGATTATTATCCTTTGCCTGTGTACAAGCTTTGTGGGGCAAGGGTAATTTCACTTAAACATAGCATTGTTGACTCTGAGTAAGTTAAAAGTTAAAATATGACACTAATCCTTGAAAAACTGTATTTTTCATCCCTTCTAGTCCTCCTAGGCATGGATACAGAGAGCCCACTTCTGTCTTTCATCAAATCAAGTCTTCCTAAAATGAGAGACCATGAGCCTTTGTTGCAGCGTCTGCAAGATTTAGGAGTTGAGGACCTGGAAGACCTGAGCTACCTGCAGGAGAGTGACCTCCTTTCTGTCCTGAGACCAATTGAAGTCAGAAAGCTTCTGTCACTGCTCAAAAAGACAAGTATGTATTTCAATTTGTACAATAAACTTTGACATTAGAAAATTGTGCATAGTCAAAGTATATTTGTTAGGTACACCTGTTCAAATGGATGCAGTCCAATACAGAAGTTCTACTATTAATTATACTTCAAAGAATCTTCTCCACATTTTTGTTGATGCTTTCAAAAAAGGTGATAACTAGACTGTACCTTGTTCATCATTGATTTCATAGTGGGTGTTAGTGGTGGTGTACCGTACTGCATGATATTGAGAAGGGAACAGTTTGACATGTGTCAATTGGCTACTGAGTGTATAATTATGGTGGGTATTAATATACCCCGATTGAGCTATGTGATGTCTGTATGGCTAAATATTACTACTATCTGTCCTTTATTAAGGCCAACAAGATGTCTTGGGCAGTCCTCCGAGCAACCAACAGTTCAGCAGAGCCAGTACCAGTACAAGTCCAGTAACACAGTCTGACGAGATGCACCTTTCTGGTGAGTATATGCATTTGTTGCTCAGAATCACTTTTATGAAGAAATTACATTTCTGAGCCTGATGCTGATAAGGAAAAGGGCTCCATGAAAACCCACCTATTATTTCTGTATTCTCATCAGGTGGTTACAGCTTAGAAACTACAAGTTCACCGCAGTCAACACGTAGTTCAAGTGTGGGTATCACACCTCGTCGAAAGTCTGATAACAGCTGGCATTTTAAATTTCAAATTCCTTGGCAGAAAATTCCATCTGAGATCATCAGAAAGCTGGAAACGGGAAACCGGCCAACAAAAAGTGAGAGACTTGAAATCATAGTTGTTGGAAGTTGCGGTCTTTTGTCTCTGTTTATCACAAAATATTCCCCTTTTCTCTTGTCTTTGTACACAACAGGAAACTCTACTTTGGCAGCGGAGAATTTCATGCTGTCTGTGGACCAGACCATTGTGAATGGCCACATCAGAATCTTCAGTGATGCTCTTATGCTGATGTTTGGTTCGTACTACTGTATGAACATATCTTACCCAGCAGCCCAGGCATCAACTTTGGAGTTCTTACAGAGGTAAGACAGCACTAGTCAATTTAATACATCAAAATAAGATAATATATATATTATCTCCCAGTGCTAGTCGCCCCCCTTTTTGTTTTTCTTCAAAATTGCACATTGCCTATTTAAAATGTCCCTGTGTCCACATACTTTGACTTGAAATCAAGTGCCTGACCTCTTCTGAAAAGCTGAGGCCCTGTAGAATAGTACCAATAGATTGATTGTGTGATAAACTGCCAGTGTGGAACAAAGGGTAGAATATTAGTTTTCTTTGGGGGCGGTTTTGTACACCTGTGGTAATGACCACAGTCTGCCCCCTTGGTCACATATATCGTCTTGGAAACACAGCTGAGACCCACTACCAGGTCTAGGATAAAGTATGACTTCTAGGGAGTCATTTTTGTGTGGGCATACACATGCGATTTTCTCAGTGTTCTTTTGGAGACTCCAAAAAGGACCTTTGGTTGCCAAAGATAAAACATTCAGTACTAACCTGAAAAACCTGAGGAGGTTTGTGGAGGTTTAGCTGTATTACCTTCAGCGTACATTCACAGCAGGGAAGCCTGACAGGCTGCTGCGTATGAACACTCATGCTAGGAGTCACTCAAACCAGACGGGAACCAACACTGCCACTGAGGAGGCCCCACTAGGAGGTGGAGTTGGGTCGCGGAGAAAAGCAGCATGGAGCTGCTGAGATGGACCTGAAGGGACATTATTGAAGATGGCGCTGGCTCCTGCCCGGTCTAGGAGACTTGTCTTGCAGTCAGCAGGCAGATCTCCGGTCAGGCTTTTCTGCTGTGCATGTAGGCTGAAAGTAAAGCACCTGCACTTCCACAAGTCTCCAAGCATTTCCTGAATTTATCCAAATATCACATAACAAAATAATATCAAAAACTTAATTTGAATGTTCTGATTTTATTGTAAGAGGAAAAACAACTGCGAGTGGAGGGAATAAGAAGTGCTCATAAGTTATGTATAATTTGTCCAAGTTACAGACTGTTATGGATTAATATCCAGTGAGGTTTCACATAAGCTGTTATGTAGCTTTGTTATCAATGATGTGGATTACTTGGCCAAGTTATGGATGCCTTTTGGATGTATGATTACTTGACCCAGGCTATGGAAATGTTACTGTAAATTGGTAACAACTTTTTCTTATCTTTTTTTTTTTTTTTTACCTTTTTTTTGTTTTGGAACCAGTCATTTTAATTTAATTGTTTTTATTTTTTGAATATTGCTGTAATAATGGTTACAGTTAAATAAAAATACAGAGAATGGGAAATTATGGCTATTGTTGTTCAGCTTAGTCTCATTCAAGCACAACAGTTCATTTAAGCCCCTTTTCCCACTAGCCAAAAACCGGTTTAAACCATTTAAAATTTAAATAATTCTGGTGTTATTAGGTGATTATAGTTTTAGTTGAAAGTCTGTTAAATATTCAGGAAATCAATGTAAAAGAAAACAAAAAATTAAATTTACACCTAAGTTTTGAAAGATTAATAAAAAATATTGTTGTATACTGTTACTTTACATCTAATATAAAGTAATATACAGCTTTTTTACATAAAACAATGCCATTAAAGCCAACTAATAGCACATTTCTGTAAATGTAAGCATTATTATTCATATTATAATGTTAATTTGCCATCTTTATGGGTAATTTCATTGTTTTAAAACATAATGTTTAAGTAAATGTTAAAAACAAATATAACTAAATATGCATTTGATGTTATCTAAAAATAATGGTAAATTATTGCAATTGTAAACCCAAGATCACGTTTTTCAAAAAAAATTTTAACATGTTTTGAAAGATGAATCACATTATTTTGTGTCCATATACTGTTATATTACATCAAATATAAATTATTATACAACCTTTTTCCATTAAAAAAACAGCTAGGAACAGAACATTTCTGTGAATTTAAGCAGTATTATTCGTAAGACAACATTTATTTACCATATTTCTAGGTAATTTCATTGTTTTTAAAATGTGACTGTTTCTAATTAAACATTAAAAATAGGATGAAAATACGACAAAAACTTGTTAAATTACAACTACAAACTGTATTTTAATTATGGAAAATAACCGTATTTTTATGAGAAAGTAATTATCTGTTATTTCACAGTAATTTTCTGGCATCCCAGCTGCCAGAATATTACCGTTTTTTTAAGGTTTTTTTTTTTTACAGTGTAGAAAATGAATGTCCCTGAATGTAAAAGTGACAGAAACATGATGAACTGATGTCTGATATGTGATCCAGTAGAACTGATTTAAAGAGTTAAAGCCAGCAGAACCAGAACATGTTATCATGACGTGTGAAGGTCCAGATCAAGGTGTGGTTCTCAGCAGTGGCGGCTGCTGATGAAGATGTTCTGGGCTTAGGGTTGGGGGGGGGGGGGCACTAGAGCTTGGAGATTAGCAGCCAACAATAAACTCTCCTTGAACATAAATCCATCCATGATCACTTGCTGCTGCTGGATATTTAAGTCTGATGGCTCTGGCGTCTGTTTAAAATGCTGCTGTCTTCTAGTCTGGCTCAGGGTTCTGCTAGAACAGTGGTTCTCAGAGCCACAATGTTCTAAACATGGATCATTTAACAGAGTTTCAGCTCACATTGTTCTGGATTCATCTTCAAGCTAAAGCAGCAGCCTTGGCGCTTTATGCCGCTGCTGTGAGCCTGTTGTGGGTGTGGATCAGAAGCTGCTGGTCCCGCAGCAGAGGAGCAAAATGCTGAGTCAGCTTCAGCACCTTTATGTGGAGAGACATGTGGTGTGGCCACTTCTCTGCCACTACCTGGGACAGACACCTTCCTCCCAGCCTGACAGCGTCTGTGAACACCGGGACGTGTGACTCTGGTCTGCTGAGGGCAACTCCCTCTGACACAGTGGGGGGGGTTTCCCCAGTGGGCCAGGTGGGCTCCCACTGACGGAGGGACTGCAGTCATCCTCTGCCTCTTCTGGCCACAGGGTCTCTGCGCAGGCGGGTGAAGCATCTCTGCAGGCAGGCGCCTCCTATGAAGCAGAGCCAGCGGAAGCAGCAGGTGGGCCGCTGACGTCATCCCCAGCAGCCGCATGACGGACAGAGCTGTCACTGTGTGGAGGTGTGACCCGGCGGAGCAGCGCTGACAGCGTCTGCTCTGGGCTCTCATGGTGGCCCAGTTTAGCTCCTAGCAGCTGGGACGCAGAACACAACCTTTTAGCACTTTATGGAGAACCCAGTTCTGTCAGCTGTGGAGCCAGAGCTCTGGTCTGCACCGCCGCTTCCTCTCTGGACCGAGCCAGCAAGAGCAGGTGGTCCACATAAAAGAGGATTCTCATCCCTGCAGAGCGCAGCGGCATCTGGAGAACGTGCGTGGAACCAGAGAGGAACCCAACGGCAGGTTGGAGTGACAGGGAATCCCCTGGAAGGAGAAGCGCAGATACTTCCTGTGTTTGGGGATGATGGAACATGGAAGTAGTCCTTCAGATCTATGGAGGAGAACCAGTGGTTCTGGAGAACGTTCTCCAGCAGCTGTCTGACTGTCAGCATGTGGAACCGTCTCTCTGTGATCAGAACCAGTAAATAAAGGCAATAGAACCCCGTGGAGAACCCTGGAAATGACGTCTTTATCCAGGAGTTCCTGCAGTTCTGACAGGAGAGCAGCGCTCTGCTCTGGAGACGCTAGAACCGTCTCCATGACTCCTCTGAACCGTGGAGGAGAGAGGAGGTGCAGCGCTCTGCTCTGGAGACGCTAGAACCGTCTCCATGACTCCTCTGAACCGTGGAGGAGAGAGGAGGTGCAGCGCTCTGCTCTGGAGATGCTAGAACCATCTCCATGACTCCTCTGAACCATGGAGGAGAGAGGAGGTGCAGCGTGGAGCCTCTGGTGATCAGTCTGTGAGAAGGAGAGGAGGAGGAGAGGAGGAGAAGAGAAGGAGGAGGAGAGGAGGAGAGAGGAGGAGAGGTAGGAGGAGGGGGAGGGGGGGGAGGAGGGAGGAGACAAGGTCGCTGAGAGGAGAGAGAACTCTGCGCTTGGAGGACGGAGAGCCGGCGGGGAGGAGGTCTTCCCTCTTCCTCTCTCCCCCTTATTCTCGCCTTCTCCCGGATCTCGTTGCTGATGGAGGAGCAGAGGGAGGAGGAGACTGATGGAGGAGACTGATGGAGGAGGCTGATGGAGTAGCAGAGGGAGGAGGAGTCTGATGGAGTAGGAGGCTGATGGAGGAGGAGGCTGATGGAGGAGCAGAGGGAGGAGGAGGCTGATAAATAATAATAATAACAATACATTTTATTTCAAGCGCCTTTCAAAACACTCAAGGTCACTGTACATGTAAAAACAATAAATGGTAAAAGCAGTCGTCATAATTAAAAGAAACAACACAAATTACACAGAGGAAAGTGATATAAAATCATAATGAAAAGGCAATCTTGAACATGTGGGTTTTGAGTTTAGATTTGAACACGGGTAAAGACTCGGTGCTGCAGATGTCAGGGGGGAGAGAATTCCAGAAAAAGCTCTGCTCCCCATGGTGCTAAGACGGGCTGAAGGAACAACTAAGTGAGTGGTAGAAGAAGATCTAAGTATGCGGGAGGGAGTAGAAATCTGAAGTAAATCAGAAAGGTATGGAGGGGAGAGATTGTGAATAACTTTAAAAGTAAGTAGGAGGATTTTGAACTGAATTGTGAACTTCACAGGTAGCCAGTGGAGCTGCTGCAGGACTGGGGTGATGTGATGAAAAGAGGGGGTTCTAGAAATGATGCGAGCTGCTGAGTTTTGTACTGACTGAAGCTTGTGAATGGATTTTTGAAGAAGACCGAAAAGAAGAGAATTACAGTAATCAATGCGGGAAGTGACCAGACTATGAACAAGAGTGCAGGTGGAGCTAGGGGAGAGAGAGGGGGGGGGATTGATATTGCGTAAGTGAAAGTAAGCGGAGCGGGTAAGGTTGTTAACGTGAGAGGAGAAGGACAAGGTGCTATCAAGGATGACACCCAGACTCTTGACCTGAGGTGAAGGGGAGAATTTGGAGTTGTCAAATGAAAGGGAGAAACTGTCAGCTTTGGATAAAGTAGATTTTGTTCCCACTAGGAGGATTTCTGTCTTGTCATTATTCAATTTAAGAAAGTTGGAGGTGAACCAGGATTTTATTTCGGTTAAGCAGGAGATTAATGAAGGAGGTGGGAGTGAAGAGTTTGGTATACAAGAAAGATAGAGCTGGGTGTCATCCGCATAACAGTGAAAATTGATGTTGAATTTCTTAAAGATATTGCCAAGGGGGAGAATGTAGATGATAAAAAGTAGGGGTCCTAGAACAGAGCCTTGGGGAACACCGGTGGTAACTGGAGAGGAGTTGGAACGATATGACTTAATCTGAACAAACTGAGTGCGGCCAGAAAGATAGGATTGAAACCAGGCTAGGGGAGAATGAGTGATGCCAATTGTATAAAGTCGATGGAGTAGGGTAGAGTGTGAAACTGTGTCAAAGGCTGCACTTAGATCAAGAAGAATGAGGATGGAAATTAGACCAGTCAGCTGCTATTAAAAGATCATTGGTTATTTTTAAGAGGGCGGTTTCAGTGCTATGACGGGGACGGAAGCCAGACTGGAACTGTTCATAAAGCTTGTTGTGAGTTAAGTGAGAATGAAGTTGAGAAGCGACTGTTTTTTCCATTATTTTTTAAATAAAAGGTAAATTTGAAATTGGCCTGAGATTATTGTAATTGTTGGGATCTAGTCCAGGTTTCTTCACAATAGGAGTGATAATAGCAGTTTTTAAAAGAGATGGAACAATTCCAGAACCAAGAGAGGAGTGAATTATGGCAGTTATGAAGGGGAGAAGAGCGTGGAGGCAGGATTTGACCAGGGCAGACGGAATGGGATCAAGTGGGCAGATGGAAGATTTAGATTTGTTGATAAAATCAGATGGAAGTCCAGGAACAAACTCAGCAAAGATTTATTACAATACAAGATCTGAACTTTGCTTTTCAGCTCAATTACATCCACTTATTCAATTATTTTAACATTATCCTGTAGAAAATGGAGAAAAACTGACCTGATGAAGGTTTAAAGAGATTAAAAACCTTCAAATAAATGAAACATTAGTATTTTATTTCTTCTCTCTTCCTCTTCCTCAGTTCTGGATAAAAGCTGCAACTCTAAACTGAAATTCAGCTCATTGTTTCATGTTTTCTGCTGATTATTGAATAAATGCTGACAGGAAGTTAGAAAAAGAAAGAAACTTTAAGTGGAGCAAAGCAGTGAAGAAGAAAGCAGACTTTACCATGAAGATCCTCAGTGTGGATCAGTAGAATATCAGCCAGATGTCTGCAGTTTAGTGTCAACACAACTTTCACATCACAGATATCAGAACTAAAACATGGAGTCTGACCTCAGTTTCTGTAGTTTGCAGAGGGGAGTCTGGAGGAAACCACAGAGCTCCTTCACTCCACCATCTTTCAGGTCTTTGTTGTCACTCAGGTCCAGTTCTGTCAGATGGGACGGGTTGGACTTCAGGGCAGAACCCAGATGTTCACAGCTGATCTGTGACAAACTGCAGCGCTGCAATCTGAATAAAGAATGAAAGATGTGAGCTGAAGCCACCAGGATGCAGGTTAAAACTGAAACATGAACAAATAAATGATCAAATGTAGAAAATGAATGTCCCTGAATGTAAAAGTAAGACTCGGTGCTGCAGATGTCAGGGGGGAGAGAATTCCAGAAAAAGCTCTGCTCCCCATGGTGCTAAGATGGGCTGAAGGAACAACTAAGTGAGTGGTAGAAGAAGATCTAAGTATGCGGGAGGGAGTAGAAATTTGAAGTAAACCAGAAAGGTATGGAGGGGAGAGATTGTGAATAACTTTAAAAGTAAGTAGGAGGATTTTGAACTGAATTGTGAACTTCACAGGTAGCCAGTGGAGCTGCTGCAGGACTGGGGTGATGTGATGGAAAGAGGGGGTTCTAGAAATGATGCGAGCTGCTGAGTTTTGTACTGACTGAAGCTTGTGAATGGATTTTTGAGGAAGACCGAAAAGAAGAGAATTACAGTAATCAATGCGGGAAGTGACCAGACTATGAACAAGAGTGCAGGTGGAGCTAGGGGAGAGAGAGGGGCGAAGGCGATTGATATTGCGTAAGTGAAAGTAAGCGGAGCGGGTAAGGTTGTTAATGTGAGAGGAGAAGGACAAGGTGCTATCAAGGATGACACCCAGACTCTTGACCTGAGGTGAAGGGGAGATTATGGAGTTGTCAAATGAAAGGGAGAAACTGTCAGCTTTGGCTAAAGTAGATTTTTTTTCCCACTAAGAGGATTTCTGTCTTGTCATTATTCAATTTAAGAAATTTGGAGGTGAACCAGGATTTTATTTCGGTAGAATATCAGCCAGATGTCTGCAGTTTAGTGTCAACACAACTTTCACATCACAGATATCAGAACTAAAACATGGAGTCTGACCTCAGTGTCTGTAGTTTGCAGAGGGGAGTCTGGAGGAAACCACAGAGCTCCTTCACTCCACCATCTTTCAGGTTGTTGTTGTTACTCAGGTCCAGTTCTGGCAGATGGGACGGGTTGGACTTCAGGGCAGAGACCAGATGTTTACAGCTGATCTCTGACAAACTGCAGTCCTCCAATCTGAATAAAGAATGAAAGATGTGAGCTGAAGCAACCAGGATGCAGGTTAAAACTGAAACATGAACAAATAAATGATCAAATGTAGAAAATGAATGTCCCTGAATGTAAAAGTGACAGAAACATGATGAACTGATGTCTGATATGTGATCCAGTAGAACTGATTTAAAGAGTTAAAGCCAGCAGAACCAGAACATGTTATCATGACGTGTGAAGGTCCAGATCAAGGTGTGGTTCTCAGCAGTGGCGGCTGCTGATGAAGATGTTCTGGGCTTAGGGTTGGGGGGGGGGGGGCACTAGAGCTTGGAGATTAGCAGCCAACAATAAACTTTCCTTGAACATAAATCCATCCATGATCACTTGCTGCTGCTGGATATTTAAGTCTGATGGCTCTGGCGTCTGTTTAAAATGCTGCTGTCTTCTAGTCTGGCTCAGGGTTCTGCTAGAACAGTGGTTCTCAGAGCCACAATGTTCTAAACATGGATCATTTAACAGAGTTTCAGCTCACATTGTTCTGGATTCATCTTCAAGCTAAAGCAGCAGCCTTGGCGCTTTATGCCGCTGCTGTGAGCCTGTTGTGGGTGTGGATCAGAAGCTGCTGGTCCCGCAGCAGAGGAGCAAAATGCTGAGTCAGCTTCAGCACCTTTATGTGGAGAGACATGTGGTGTGGCCACTTCTCTGCCACTACCTGGGACAGACACCTTCCTCCCAGCCTGACAGCGTCTGTGAACACCGGGACGTGTGACTCTGGTCTGCTGAGGGCAACTCCCTCTGACACAGTGGGGGGGTTTCCCCAGTGGGCCAGGTGGGCTCCCACTGACGGAGGGACTGCAGTCATCCTCTGCCTCTTCTGGCCACAGGGTCTCTGCGCAGGCGGGTGAAGCATCTCTGCAGGCAGGCGCCTCCTATGAAGCAGAGCCAGCGGAAGCAGCAGGTGGGGCCGCTGACGTCATCCCCAGCAGCCGCATGACGGACAGAGCTGTCACTGTGTGGAGGTGTGACCCGGCGGAGCAGCGCTGACAGCGTCTGCTCTGGGCTCTCATGGTGGCCCAGTTTAGCTCCTAGCAGCTGGGACGCAGAACACAACCTTTTAGCACTTTATGGAGAACCCAGTTCTGTCAGCTGTGGAGCCAGAGCTCTGGTCTGCACCGCCGCTTCCTCTCTGGACCGAGCCAGCAAGAGCAGGTGGTCCACATAAAAGAGGATTCTCATCCCTGCAGAGCGCAGCGGCATCTGGAGAACGTGCGTGGAACCAGAGAGGAACCCAACGGCAGGTTGTAGTGACAGGGAATCCCCTGGAAGGAGAAGCGCAGATACTTCCTGTGTTTGGGGATGATGGAACATGGAAGTAGTCCTTCAGATTTATGGAGGAGAACCAGTGGTTCTGGAGAACGTTCTCCAGCAGCTGTCTGACTGTCAGCATGTGGAACCGTCTCTCTGTGATCAGAACCAGTAAAAAAAGGCAATAGAACCCCGTGGAGAACCCTGGAAATGACGTCTTTATCCAGGAGTTCCTGCAGTTCTGACAGGAGAGCAGCGCTCTGCTCTGGAGACGCTAGAACCGTCTCCATGACTCCTCTGAACCGTGGAGGAGAGAGGAGGTGCAGTGCTCTGCTCTGGAGATGCTAGAACCGTCTCCATTACTCCTCTGAACCGTGGAGGAGAGAGGAGGTGCAGCTGGAGCCTCTGCTGATCAGTCTGTTAGGAGGAGATGAGGAGGAGGAGGCTGATGGATGAGGAGCAAAGGGAGTAGGAGGCTGATTGAGGAGGAGGCTGATGGAGGAGGAGGAGAGAGGAGGTGCAGCGGTCTGCTCTGGAGAAGCTAGAACCGTCTCCATGACTTCTCTGAACCGTGGAGGAGAGAGGAGGTGCAGCGCTCTGCTCTGGAGACGCTAGAACCGCCTCCATGACTTATCTGAACCGTGGAGGAGAGAGGAGGTGCAGCGCTCTGCTCTGGAGACGCTAGAACCGTCTCCATGACTCCTCTGAACCGTGGAGGAGAGAGGAGGTGCAGCGTGGAGCCTCTGGTGATCAGTCTGCTAGAAGGAGAGGAGGAGGAGAGGAGGAGGAGAGAATGAGGAGAGGAGGAGAGAGGGAGGAGAGAATGAGGAGAGGAGGAGAGAGGGAGGAAAGGAGGAGGAGGAGAGAAGAAGGAGGAGAGAGAGAGGAGAAAGGGAGAGGAGGCTGATGGAGGAGGCTGATTGAGGAGGCTGATGGAGGAGCAGAGGGAGGAGGAGGCTAAAGGAGGAGGAGGCTGATAAATAATAATAATAATAATACATTTTATTTCAAGCGCCTTTCAAAACACTCAAGGTCACTGTACATGTAAAAACAATAAATGGTAAAAGCAGTCGTCATAATTAAAAGAAACAACACAAATTACACAGAGGAAAGTAATATAAAATCATAATGAAAAGGCAATCTTGAACATGTGGGTTTTGAGTTTTGATTTGAACACGGGTAAAGACTCGGTGCTGCAGATGTCAGGGGGGAGAGAATTCCAGAAAAAGCTCTGCTCCCCATGGTGCTGAGACGGGCTGAAGGAACAACTAAGTGAGTGGTAGAAGAAGATCTAAGTATGCGGGAGGGAGTAGAAATTTGAAGTAAATCAGAAAGGTATGGAGGGGAGAGATTGTGAATAACTTTAAAAGTAAGTAGGAGGATTTTGAACTGAATTGTGAACTTCACAGGTAGCCAGTGGAGCTGCTGCAGGACTGGGCTGATGTGATGAAAAGAGGGGGTTCTAGAAATGATGCCAGCTGCTGAGTTTTGTACTGACTGAAGCTTGTGAATGGATTTTTGAGGAAGACAGAAAAGAAGAGAATTACAGTAATCAATGCGGGAAGTGACCAGACTATGAACAAGAGTGCAGGTGGAGCTAGGGGAGAGAGAGGGGGGGGGGGGGGATTGATATTGCGTAAGTGAAAGTAAGCGGAGCGGGTAAGGTTGTTAATGTGAGAGGAGAAGGACAAGGTGCTATCAAGGATGACACCCAGACTCTTGACCTGAGGTGAAGGGGAGATTATGGAGTTGTCAAATGAAAGGGAGAAACTGTCAGCTTTGGATAAAGTAGATTTTGTTCCCACTAAGAGGATTTCTGTCTTGTCATTATTCAATTTAAGAAAGTTGGAGGTGAACCAGGATTTTATTTCGGTTAAGCAGGAGATTAATGAAGGAGGTGGGAGTGAAGAGTTTGGTGTACAAGAAAGATAGAGCTGGGTGTCATCCGCATTACAGTGAAAATTGATGTTGAATTTCTTAAAGATATTGCCAAGGGGGAGAATGTAGATGATAAAAAGTAGGGGTCCTAGAACAGAGCCTTGGGGAACACCGGTGGTAACTGGAGAGGAGTTGGAACGATATGACTTAATCTGAACAAACTGAGTGCGGCCAGAAAGATAGGATTGAAACCAGGCTAGGGGAGAATGAGTGATGCCAGTTGTATGAAGTCGATGGAGTAGGGTAGAGTGTGAAACTGTGTCAAAGGCTGCACTTAGATCAAGAAGAATGAGGATGGAAATTAGACCAGTCAGCTGCTATTAAAAGATCATTGGTTATTTTTAAGAGGGCGGTTTCAGTGCTATGACGGGGATGGAAGCCAGACTGGAACTGTTCATAAAGCTTGTTGTGAGTTAAGTGAGAATGAAGTTGAGAAGCGACTGTTTTTTCCATTATTTTTTAAATAAAAGGTAAATTTGAAATTGGCCTGAGATTATTGTAATTGTTGGGAACTAGTCCAGGTTTCTTCACAATAGGAGTGATAATAGCAGTTTTTAAAAGAGATGGAACAATTACAGAACCAAGAGAGGAGTGAATGATGGCAGTTATGAAGGGGAGAAGAGCGTGGAGGCAGGATTTGACCAGGGCAGATGGAATGGGATCAAGTGGGCAGGTGGAAGATTTAGATTTGTTGATAAAATCAGATGGAAGTCCAGGAAAAAACTCAGCAAAGATTTATTACAAGAGAAGATCTGAACTTTGCTTTTCAGCTCAATTACATCCACTTATTCAATTATTTTAACATTATCCTGTAGAAAATGGAGAAAAACTGACCTGATGAAGGTTTAAAGAGATTAAAAACCTTCAAATAAATGAAACATTAGTATTTTATTTCTTCTCTCTTCCTCTTCCTCAGTTCTGGATAAAAGCTGCAACTCTAAACTGAAATTCAGCTCATTGTTTCATGTTTTCTGCTGATTATTGAATAAATGCTGACAGGAAGTTAGAAAAAGAAAGAAACTTTCAGTGGAGCAAAGCAGAGAAGAATAAAGCAGACTTTACCATGAAGATCCTCAGTGTGGATCAGTAGAATATCAGCCAGATGTCTGCAGTTTAGTGTCAACACAACTTTCACATCACAGATATCAGAACTAAAACATGGAGTCTGACCTCAGTTTCTGTAGTTTGCAGAGGGGAGTCTGGAGGAAACCACAGAGCTCCTTCACTACACCATCTTTCAGGTCGTTGAGGCTCAGGTCCAGTTCTGTCAGATGGGACGGGTTGGACTTCAGGGCAGAGAACAGAGACGCCCAGCTGATCTCTGACAAACTGCAGACCTGCAATCTGAATAAAGAATGAAAGATGTGAGCTGAAGCCACCAGGATGCAGGTTAAAACTGAAACATGAACAAATAAATGATCAAATGTAGAAAATGAACGTCCCTGAATGTAAAAGTCCCAGAAACATGATGAATTGATGTCTGATATGTGATCCAGTAGAACTGATTTAAAGAGTTAAAGACAGCAGAACCAGAACATGTTATCATGACGTGTGAAGGTCCAGATAAATTCAATTCATTCAATTTTATTTTCAATAAAATTTTATTTATATAGCGCCAAATCATGAAACATGTCATCTCAAGGCACTTTACAAAGTTAAGTTCAATCATATTATACAGATTGGGTCAGATTATACAGATTGGTCAAAAATTTCCTATATAAGGAAACCAGTTGATTGCATCAAAGTCCCGACAAGCAGCATTCACTCCTGGGGAACCGTAGAGCCACAGGGAGAGTCGTCTGCATTGTACATGGCTTTGCTGCAATCCCTCATACTGAGCAAGCATGAAGCGACAGTGGGAAGAAAAACTCCCCATTAACGGGAAGGAAAACCTCCGGCAGAACCGGGCTCAGTATGAACGGTCATCTGCCTCGACCGACTGGGGTTACAGAAGACAGAGCAGAGACACAACAAGAGAGACAAAAAAGCACAGAAGCAAACATTGATCTAGTAATCTGTTCTACATTAGATGGTAGTAGCGGGTGAGCCGTCTTCTCTGGATGATGTCACAGTTAACAGAACGCCAGACCAGGTGTACCTACTATGAAGAAAAAGAGAGAGAGCAAAAAGTTAAAAGCTGAAATGACGACAGTCATTTCAATGTAATACAATGCAAAACTGGAGAACAGTAGACTGAAGAACAGTAGAAATCAGTAGAGTGAGAAAATTAGACCCTGATGTCCTCCAGCAGCCTAGGCCTATCACAGCACAACTATAGAGATAGCTCAGGGTAACATGACCAACTCTAACTATAAGCTTTGTCAAAAAGGAAAGTTTTAACATTAGTCTTAAAAATAGATAGGGTGTCTGCCTCACGGACCAAAACTGGGAGTTGGTTCCACAGGAGAGGAGCCTGATAGCTAAAGGATCTGCCTCCCATTCTACTTTTAGAGACTCTAGGAACCACCAGCAGACCTGCAGTCTGAGAGCGAAGTGCTCTGCTAGGAACATACGGGTTGATTATTAAGGGCTTTATACATTAGAAGGAGAATTTTAAATTCTATTCTTGATTTAACAGGAAGCCAATGAAGGGAAGCTAAAATTGGAGAAATATGATCCCTCTTGTTGATTTTCATCAGAACTCTTGCCGCAGCATTTTGGATCAGCTGAAGACTTCAAACTGCATTTTGTGGACTTCCTGATAGTAAAGAATTACAATAGTCCAGCCTTGAAGTAACAAATGCATGGACTAGTTTTTCAGCATCACTCCTGGACAGAATGTTTCTAATTTTGGCGATATTCCGGAGGTGAAAAAAGGAAACTCTGGAAACCTGTTTAATATGGGATTTAAATGACATGTCTTGGTCGAAAACAACACCAAGATTTTTAACTTTATTACCAGAGGCCAAATTAATGCCATCCAGATTAAGTGATTGATTAAGAACTTTATTTTTTGAAGACTCTGGCCCAAAGATTACAACTTCTGTCTTGTCAGAATTTAAATGCAGGAAATTTAAAGTCATCCAGCTTTTGATGTCATCAAGACATGACTGCAGTCGAAGTAACTGATTGGATTCATCAGGATTTATGGATAAATATAGCTGAGTGTCATCAGGATAACAGTGGAAATTAATCCCATGCTGTCTGATAATTTTGCCAATCGGAAGCATATATATAGTAAATAGAATTGGTCCAAGGACTGAACCCTGTGGTACTCCACAGGTGACCCTAGAGTTTGAGGAGGATTTATTATTAACATGGACAAACTGAAATCTGTCCGACAGATAAGATTTAAACCAGCCTAATGCTTTTCCCTTAACCCCCACAGTATGCTCAAGTCTTTGTAGGAGAATATTGTGACTGAAACTCCTCAAGTAGGTCATTACTTTGTAAATGTTCACATAGTTGATTAGCAACTACTTTCTCAAGAATTTTAGATAAGAAAAGAAGATTAGATATAGGTCTGTAATTTACTAACTCATCTTGATCAAAAGATGGTTTCTTAAGTAAAGGTTTAATAACAGCTACTTTAAAAGCCTTTGGTTGAGTCTTTTTTTTATCTGTGTGTGGTGAGTGGGGCACAAGGGAGGGAGGGTGTGAATGAGTTTTCCATTTTTTTAATTTTTTTTATTGTTTTTAATTTTTTTTATTATTTTTTTTTATTTTCCAGGTATGGGTGTGGTCCGCTCCCTCTCCCAAGGACATCTCAAGTCTCCGCTAGGTGCGGAGCCCATCCCCCCACGTCCTGCCCTCCTCCACTTCGTTGGCGGGCGCCTTGGCCCTCTGGCGCATTGGTTGGCTTCAGGTTTGGGGCGGGTTCCCGGGCGTGCGCCGGCCCACTCCCGGCGGCCTCTTCGCGGGGCCTGGCCCCCCGGGGTGGCTGGGGGATTTCCTCGGGGTCGTCTCTGCTCCTTCCTTGGGGGGGGGGTTGCAGATATCCTGTGTCGGCCCCTTCCTGGGCGACCTGCTTTAGGGACCCCTTTGGGAGTCCGGGGTTACGGGTCCCCTGACGCCTGCCTCTGTGCTCGGGGAAGGTGGGTCTTCGGTTCTCCACAATCACTATCAAGCTATTTCTGGATAATTTTCACCTAAACTAGTGTACTCTCACATCTCCCACAGGTGCTGGGTCCCAGGTATTAAGTGTTCACTTATATACAGTAATCTTATAATTTATTTATTTATTTATGTTTTTCACTTTCTTTTTTCAATTATCACATTACACATGTCAGCTTACATAATAATATATATGATTTAGCAATGGCATCTAGGTGTTATTCGATTGTATCTGTTGCTTTATGTCTATTGGTTGTGCTGTTCTTTTTGCATCTCTCTTTCCAGGTGACGGAGCAGACGGAGAAGGTTTTATCATTCTCTCCCTTTTATCTCCTCTTTCTTTCACCTCTACTCTTTTTTTTTCTCTTTTCTTTCTCTTTCACTTTTTTTACTCTCCCATTGTCATGTCCATATAACTTGAAATTCTCCTTGCAGGAATCATAATAAAGCTTTCTACAAGCATAAATCAAGTGGAGCACTATGGCGAAAGCTGTTCGCTCCACTTGTAAAAGCAAAATCTGTCGAGCTCTATCTGGCATTGAGACATCAATTCCTATTGCCATATTGCTAGACAGGACACTGGGGGGGGAAAAAAAGCCTTTGGTACATATCCATTTACCAAGGATAGATTAATCATGTCTAAAATAGGACCACTGATCAGAGGGAATACCTCCTTAAACAACTTGGTTGGGATTGGGTCTAACATACAGGTAGAAGGTTTAGATGAAGCTAAAATTTTAGATAGCTCAGAAAGCTCTACTGCTTTTAAACAGTTCAGACACTGCGCAGGTTCTAAGGATTCCTCCAATGCTGCCTCACTTACTGAGGACGAGGTAATCATGTTTGGGAGGATGCCAATTATTTTATTTTTAATGGAATCAATTTTATTTATGAAGAATCCCATAAAATCATTACTGCTCAAGGTGTGGTTCTCAGCAGTGGCGGCTGGTGATGAAGATGTTCTGGGCTTAGGGTTGGGGGGGGGGGCACTAGAGCTTGGAGATTAGCAGCCAACAATAAACTCTCCTTGAACATAAATCCATCCATGATCACTTGCTGCTGCTGGATATTTAAGTCTGATGGCTCTGGCGTCTGTTTAAAATGCTGCTGTCTTCTAGTCTGGCTCAGGGTTCTGCTAGAACAGTGGTTCTCAGAGCCACAATGTTCTAAACATGGATCATTTAACAGAGTTTCAGCTCACATTGTTCTGGATTCATCTTCAAGCTAAAGCAGCAGCCTTGGCGCTTTATGCCGCTGCTGTGAGCCTGTTGTGGGTGTGGATCAGAAGCTGCTGGTCCCGCAGCAGATGGAGGAGCAAAATGCTGAGTCAGCTTCAGCACCTTTATGTGGAGAGACATGTGGTGTGGCCACTTCTCTGCCACTACCTGGGACAGACACCTTCCTCCCAGCCTGACAGCGTCTGTGAACACCAGGACGTGTGACTCTGGTCTGCTGAGGGCAACTCCCTCTGACACAGTGGGGGGGGTTTCCCCAGTGGGCCAGGTGGGCTCCCACTGACGGAGGGACTGCAGTCATCCTCTGCCTCTTCTGGCCACAGGGTCTCTGCGCAGGCGGGTGAAGCATCTCTGCAGGCAGGCGCCTCCTATGAAGCAGAGCCAGCGGAAGCAGCAGGTGGGCCGCTGACGTCATCCCCAGCAGCCGCATGACGGACAGAGCTGTCACTGTGTGGAGGTGTGACCCGGCGGAGCAGCGCTGACAGCGTCTGCTCTGGGCTCTCATGGTGGCCCAGTTTAGCTCCTAGCAGCTGGGACGCAGAACACAACCTTTTAGCACTTTATGGAGAACCCAGTTCTGTCAGCTGTGGAGCCAGAGCTCTGGTCTGCACCGCCGCTTCCTCTCTGGACCGAGCCAGCAAGAGCAGGTGGTCCACATAAAAGAGGATTGTCATCCCTGCAGAGCGCAGCGGCATCTGGAGAACGTGTGTGGAACCAGAGAGGAACCCAACGGCAGGTTGTTGTGTCAGGAAATCCCCTGGAAGGAGAAGCGCAGATACTTCCTGTGTTTGGGGATGATGGAACATGGAAGTAGTCCTTCAGATCTATGGAGGAGAACCAGTGGTTCTGGAGAACGTTCTCCAGCAGCTGTCTGACTGTCAGCATGTGGAACCGTCTCTCTTTGATCAGAACCAGTCAATAAAGGCAATAGAACCCCGTGGAGAACCCTGGAAATGACGTCTTTATCCAGGAGTTCCTGCAGTTCTGACAGGAGAGCAGCGCTCTGCTCTGGAGACGCTAGAACTGTCTCCATGACTCCTCTGAACCGTGGAGGAGAGAGGAGGTGCAGCGCTCTGCTCTGGAGACGCTAGAACCGTCTCCATGACTCCTCTGAACCATGGAGGAGTGAGGAGGTGCAGCGCTCTGCTCTGGAGACGCTAGAACCGTCTCCATGACTCCTCTGAATCATGGAGGAGGAGAGAGGAGGTGCAGCGCTCTGCTCTGGAGATGCTAGAACCGTCTCCATGACTCCTCTGAATCGTGGAGGAGGAGAGAGGAGGTGCAGCGCTCTGCTCTGGAGACGCTAGAACCGTCTCCATGACTCCTCTGAACCGTGGAGGAGGAGAGAGGAGGTGCAGCGCTCTGCTCTGGAGACGCTAGAACCGTCTCCATGACTCCTCTGAACCGTGGAGGAGAGAGGAGGTGCAGCGCTCTGCTCTGGAGACGCTAGAACCGTCTCCATGACTCCTCTGAACCGTGAAGGATAGAGGAGGTGCAGCGCTCTGCTCTGGAGACGCTAGAACCGTCTCCACGACTCCTCTGAACCGTGGAGGATAGAGGAGGTGCAGCGCTCTGCTCTGGAGACGCGAGAACCGTCTCCACGACTCCTCTGAACCGTGGAGGAGGAGAGAGGAGGTGCAGCGCTCTGCTCTGGAGACGCTAGAACCGTCTCCATGACTCCTCTGAACCATGGAGGAATGAGGAGTTGCAGCGCTCTGCTCTGGAGACGCTAGAACCGTCTCCATGACTCCTCTGAACCATGGAGGAGTGAGGAGGTGCAGCGCTCTGCTCTGGAGACGCTAGAACCGTCTCCATGACTCCTCTGAATCGTGGAGGAGGAGAGAGGAGGTGCAGCGCTCTGCTCTGGAGACGCTAGAACCGTCTCCATGACTCCTCTGAACCGTGGAGGAGGAGAGAGGAGGTGCAGCGCTCTGCTCTGGAGACGCTAGAACCGTCTCCATGACCTCCTCTGAACCGTGGAGGAGAGAGGAGGTGCAGCGCTCTGCTCTGGAGACGCTAGAACCGTCTCCATGACTCCTCTGAACCGTGAAGGATAGAGGAGGTGCAGCGCTCTGCTCTGGAGACGCTAGAACCGTCTCCACGACTCCTCTGAACCGTGGAGGATAGAGGAGGTGCAGCGCTCTGCTCTGGAGACGCTAGAACCGTCTCCAGACTCCTCTGAACCGTGGAGGAGGAGAGAGGAGGTGCAGCGCTCTGCTCTGGAGACGCTAGAAACCGTCTCCATGACTCTTCTGAACCGTGGAGGAGAGAGGAGGTGCAGCGCTCTGCTCTGGAGACGCTAGAACTGTCTCCATGACTCCTCTGAATCGTGGAGGAGGAGAGAGGAGGTGCAGCTCTCTGCTCTGGAGACGCTAGAACCGTCTCCATGACTCCTCTGAACCGTGGAGGAGGAGAGAGGAGGTGCAGCGCTCTGCTCTGGAGACGCTAGAACCGTCTCCATGACTCCTCTGAACCGTGGAGGAGAGAGGAGGTGCAGCGCTCTGCTCTGGAGACGCTAGAACCGTCTCCATGACTCCTCTGAACCGTGGAGGAGAGAGGAGGTGCAGCGCTCTGCTCTGGAGACGCTAGAACCGTCTCCATGACTCCTCTGAACCGTGAAGGAGAGAGGAGGTGCAGCGCTCTGCTCTGGAGACGCTAGAACCGTCTCCATGACTCCTCTGAACCGTGGAGGAGAGAGGAGGTGCAGCACTCTGCTCTGGAGATGCTAGAACCACCTCCACGACACTCGTCTGAACCGTGGAGGAGGAGAGAGGAGGTGCAGCGCTCTGCTCTGGAGACGCTAGAACCGTCTCCATGACTCCTCTGAATCATGGAGGAGGATAGAGGAGGTGCAGCGCTCTGCTCTGGAGACGCTAGAACCGTCTCCATGACTCCTCTGAATCATGGAGGAGGAGAGAGGAGGTGCAGCGCTCTGCTCTGGAGATGCTAGAACCGTCTCCATGACTCCTCTGAATCGTGGAGGAGGAGAGAGGAGGTGCAGCGCTCTGCTCTGGAGACGCTAGAACCGTCTCCATGACTCCTCTGAACCGTGGAGGAGGAGAGAGGAGGTGCAGCGCTCTGCTCTGGAGACGCTAGAACCGTCTCCATGACTCCTCTGAACCGTGGAGGAGAGAGGAGGTGCAGCGCTCTGCTCTGGAGACGCTAGAACCGTCTCCATGACTCCTCTGAACCGTGGAGGAGAGAGGAGGTGCAGCGCTCTGCTCTGGAGACGCTAGAACCGTCTCCATGACTCTTCTGAACCGTGGAGGAGAGAGGAGGTGCAGCGCTCTGCTCTGGAGACGCTAGAACTGTCTCCATGACTCCTCTGAATCGTGGAGGAGGAGAGAGGAGGTGCAGCGCTCTGCTCTGGAGACGCTAGAACCGTCTCCATGACTCCTCTGAACCGTGAAGGATAGAGGAGGTGCAGCGCTCTGCTCTGGAGATGCTAGAACCGTCTCCACGACTCCTCTGAACCGTGGAGGATAGAGGAGGTGCAGCGCTCTGCTCTGGAGACGCTAGAACCGTCTCCACGACTCCTCTGAACCGTGGAGGAGGAGAGAGGAGGTGCAGCGCTCTGCTCTGGAGACGCTAGAACCGTCTCCATGACTCCTCTGAACCATGGAGGAATGAGGAGTTGCAGCGCTCTGCTCTGGAGACGCTAGAACCGTCTCCATGACTCCTCTGAACCGTGGAGGAGAGAGGAGGTGCAGCGCTCTGCTCTGGAGACGCTAGAACCGTCTCCATGACTCCTCTGAACCGTGGAGGAGAGAGGAGGTGCAGCGCTCTGCTCTGGAGACGCTAGAACCGTCTCCATGACTCTTCTGAACCGTGGAGGAGAGAGGAGGTGCAGCGCTCTGCTCTGGAGACGCTAGAACTGTCTCCATGACTCCTCTGAATCGTGGAGGAGGAGAGAGGAGGTGCAGCGCTCTGCTCTGGAGACGCTAGAACCGTCTCCATGACTCCTCTGAACCGTGGAGGAGGAGAGAGGAGGTGCAGCGCTCTGCTCTGGAGACGCTAGAACCGTCTCCATGACTCCTCTGAACCGTGGAGGAGAGAGGAGGTGCAGCGCTCTGCTCTGGAGACGCTAGAACCGTCTCCATGACTCCTCTGAACCGTGGAGGAGGAGAGAGGAGGTGCAGCGCTCTGCTCTGGAGACGCTAGAACCGTCTCCATGACTCCTCTGAACCGTGAAGGATAGAGGAGGTGCAGCGCTCTGCTCTGGAGACGCTAGAACCGTCTCCATGACTCCTCTGAACCGTGGAGGAGAGAGGAGGTGCAGCACTCTGCTCTGGAGATGCTAGAACCACCTCCACGACACTCGTCTGAACCGTGGAGGAGGAGAGAGGAGGTGCAGCGCTCTGCTCTGGAGACGCTAGAACCGTCTCCATGACTCCTCTGAATCGTGGAGGAGGAGAGAGGAGGTGCAGCGTGGAGCCTCTGCTGATCAGTCTGTGAGGAGGAGAGGAGAAGAAGAGAGGGAGAAGAGGGAGGAGGATTTTGGGGCTGATGGAGGAGGTAGTTGATGGAGGACCAGAGGGAGGAGAGGAGGAGGAACAGGCTGATAGAGGAGGCTGATGGAGGACCAGAGGGAGAAGAGGAGGAGGCTGATGGAGGAGGAGGAGGCTGATGGAGGAGGAGGAAGATGAGGAGGAGGAGGCTGATGGAGGACGAGGAAGATGAGGAGGAGGAGGCTGATGGAGGACGAGGAAGATTAGGAGGAGGAGGCTGATGGAGGACGAGGAAGATTAGGAGGAGGCTGATGGAGGAGGAGGAGGCTGATGGAGGAGGAGGAAGATGAGGAGAAGGAGGCTGATGGAGGAGGCTGATGGAGGAGGAGGCTGATGGAGGAGGAGGATGGAGGAGGAGGCTGATGAAGGAGGAGGCTGATGGAGGAGGAGGCTGATGAAGGAGGAGGCTGATGGAGGAGCAGAGAGAGGAGGAGGCTGATGGAGGGTCCTGAAGGAGGAGGCTGATGGAGGAGCAGAGGGAGGAGGAAGAGGCTGGTGGAGGAAGAGGCTGATGGAGGAGGAGGATGGAGGAGGAGGAGGAGAGGGAGGAGGAGGCTGATAGAGGAGGAGGCTGATGGAGGAGGATGCTGATGGAGGAGCAGAGGGAGGAGAGGAGGAGGCTGATGGAGAAGGAGGAAGAGGAGGAGGAGGAAGATGATGAGGAGGAGGAGGAAGATGAGGAGGAGGAGGCTGATGGAGGCTGATGGAGGAGGCTGATGGAGGAGGAGGAAGATGAGGAGGAGGAGGAAGATGAGGAGGAGGAGGAAGATGAGGAGGAGGAAGATGAGGAGGAGGCTGATGGAGGAGGAGGAAGATGAGGAGGAGGAGGAGGAAGATGAGGAGGAGGCTGATGGAGGAGGAGGAAGATGATGAGGAGGAGGAAGATGGAGGAGGAGGAAGATGAGGAGGAGGAGAATGATGGAGGAAGATGAGGAGGAGGAGAATGATGGAGGAGGCTGATTGAGGAGGAGGCTGATGGAGGAGGAAGATGAGGAGGAGGAGGCCTCACCAGGTCCTTAAGCGTCTCTGACTCCTCGGCGTTCTTCTGGATCTTCTCCAGCGCCGATTTAAAGTGAGGAGCCAACAGAGCATCCGGGCTGATGGGGCTCCCAGCACCTCCTTTTTCACATCCTGGGAGGAGGAGGCTGATGGAGGAGAACAGCTGGAGCCAGATGTTCCTCTGGATCATGGTCTGCCAGGCAGAAATGGTCTGCAGACTAATAGAAATGATGATTCTTCAGTTTTTCTTTGCTTTCCTTCTTGGTGCTCAAACTTGTTGGCTTGTTGCTGAACGGTAGCGCTGAGTCCAGAGAGCGTCTGCTGCAGTAGAGCTTTTTACTTTTCAATATTGTGCTGTAGTTTTAATAGCCACACTGCTGGCTCCTGGTTCTGGTTCTGTCTGATTGAGCTGTCAGACTGAAGAGGACGGTTCCTCTCTGAGCCGCACCAACAGAACAGCAGCTTCAGGACAAAGCTGAGCTGCTGGAACCTGCTGGTGCCGTCCATCCAACCATTTTCCACCAGGCTTATCCCTGCTGGGGTCCTGAGGGCTGCTGGTGTCTATCTGCAGCTGTCAGTGGCTGAGAGGCGGGCTTCACCTGGACAGGTAAGCAGCCTATCACAGGACAACACAGAGACAGACAGGACAACCAACCATTCACACACACACTCACACCTAAGGAGGATTTAGAGAGGCCAGTTAAGCTAACAGTCATGTTTTAGGACTGTGGGAGGAAGCCGGAGTACCCAGAGAGAACCCACGCATGCACAGGGAGAACATGCAACCTGCTGGTGCCGTCGCTTTGATTTAGTTTACATTTTCTCTCTTTGTTCTTCTCAGACATTCATTTTTTAGATAATGCTGTTTTATTATTTTTATTTTACTGTTTATGTGTATGAATGTGATCCTGGCACTACTCTGGAGGAACAAAGATTAATGTTTCATATAAAGATGTGACAAAGAAATGAAAAATAAAGCTAAATTATCTGATCTTGTTATCTAAATCTTTCCCAAATCAAATTAAAACATCTCTATCAATAATTCACATCATTTGACTTATTTTCCTCATTTTTGTTCTTCAGTCCAAAGCATTTTAAGTGTTAAATGTTCAATACTGAAAATATCAAAGAAGAAAATAAATAATTGACAAGGCAAAACATTTGGACAGCAGGTTGCCTGTAAAGAAAAAATGTCAAAACAAAATTATTAATTAAAATAAGTTTTAAAGTAGCAGTGAAGATAAAACCTACTTCAGCTTCTTTACTTTACAGAATGGAGTCTCCAGGATCTCACAGAGACGCTTCATCTCAGAGTCTCCAAAGGTTCTCTCTCTATCATAGGTTCCTCCATCATGGATCTGATCTATTTCCAGGTCAGTCAGGGAGGGGTTGGACTTCAGAGCAGAGGCCACAACTTCACATTCAGTCCGTGAGAGACTACAGCCCACTAGTCTGTGATGAGAGAAAGAATCAGATTAGTTGTAGGTAAATCAGACTAATAAAGACTGATAAACAGACTAAAAGATGATGACTAAACAGTGATGTCATCATCAGATGAACATCAGGTGCACATAATTACCTTACATGTAATTTAGGTGTCCACTTTTAAGGGTCATTAAGGGACTTGTAACTGAAGGGGCTTCAGTTCAGACCCTCATTCCTCCTCTTCCCTCTAAAGGAGCCCTTTACACTCTTTATTGATGCATTTTTCCTCATTGTTTATTTCTGACACGCAGTGCACCAATGGGGAAAATCCTCCCACCTCAATGATTCCTCACCGCTATCATTAAGTATAAATTATTCTGGTGCCAGACGTTACCAAATAGTGTTTTTCCTACAGTCACTCAATAACCAGTGAGACACAGAGCTTGAAAAGCTGCAGCGTTCACTTGACCTCTGTGAGCAACATATTGTCATAGTCCAGGCCGAGGTGCAGGCCGGGTTTTCTCTTTTTCTCCTTCTCTGCAGGGTTGGACGGGCAGGTGCTCCTCATCGGAGTTAATTGCCAACCTTCTTAAGGAGCTGGAGCTAGGAGGAGGGCGTCAGTTCATTAACGCTCATGCGTTGGTACAGACTGCAAGCCCTGTTCCTAGCCTTGATACCTTGTGCGTACCCAAGCCTAATCCTGTTTTGCTGCTTTCTCCTAGAAACCTGGATACCCTGCTCAAAACCGCATCTCCACAGTTCAAGCTCCGGAAACCACTTCTGAGACCTCTCCGAGTTCCTGATCTGGACACCAGAGTAAACCTCAGACCCACGTTCTACGAAAGCCCTCCTTCCTGCGCTCGCCTGCCTGTCCATCCTCAGACCACCACCTGTAGAGAGAACCTACCGATTTTGCACCTCCCATCTACACCCCTGGACAACACCCCTCAAGCTCAAGCCTCACTGTCATCCCAGTGAGTCTTTTCCTCTGCCTACCATCACAACAACAATATTTTTATCAAACCCTCTCCGGCCTGCTGCTTACCTCTCTACTTCCCTTCCTCAGCCAACGTACCCAGAGACCCAGCCAGCCGACATCACCACTCTTTCATTATTTTCAATAAAACCCTTAAACTGATTTTCTGCCTTCGTATTTGTGCTCATTCCAGAGTCAGTTTATTTAAACCATGAACATGTATGTCCAATAGCTGAGGTTATATCAAGCTACATGGCTTAATGAAAGAATCAAGTTACAGCATCATTTCTTTTAGATTTCTTAGTTGAGATCAAACTGATTTAGCCCCATTACATGAAATAACTTGTTGAAGGTGCAATATTGAGCGTAAATGTTGTGAATAGATTAAACAGACGGGATTCTGTTCATATCAGGCAGTCTTGGTATGTTGGAACAATCCCAGGAGAACAGTTTGGTGTTTTTCTGTTTAACCCACTAACTGGACAGTAAGGTGTACTCCAAGGGTTGAAGATGTCAGTGACAGTCGTAGACACTTGGAGACAAACATAGTTGTGGACTGTTTCAGAGAACAATGAAAGCTAACCTATTACTTAGAGGTTAGGAACTGAACAGCAGACAAACCAAGGCTGTTCATCTGGGCTGTTTTTCACACAATGTTTCTGATCTTCTCTGATTTATTTAGTTTTTACAAAGAAGTAATTTACGGCCCAGATTACCATCACCAGCGGACCAGAAGTGGCCCACAGACCATCAGTTCAATAGCCCTGACCTAAAGAGTGATTTTTTTTTTTTTTTTTTTTTTTTTTTTTCCCCCAGTGTCCTGTCTAGCAATGTGGCAATAGGAATTGATGTCTCAATGCCAGATAGAGCTCGACAGATTTTGCTTTTACAAGTGGAGCAAACAGCTTTCGCCATAGTGCTCCACTTGATTTATGCTTGTAAATAGCTTTATTATGATTCCTGCAAGGAGAATTTCAAATTATATGGACATGACAATGGGAGAGTAAAGGAAGAACAAAAAGTGAAAGAAAAGAAAAAAAAGAGTAGAGGTGAAAGAAAGAGGAGATAAAAGGGAGAGAATGATAAAACCTTCTTTGTCTGCTCCATCACCTGGAAAGAGACACAAAAAGAACAGCACAACCAACAGACATAAAGCAACAGATACACTCGAATAACACCTAGATGCCATTGCTAAATCATATATATTATTATGTAAGCTGACATGTGTAATGTGATATTTGAAAAAAGAAAGTGAAAGAACATAAATAAATAAATAAATAAATTATAAGATTACTGTATATAAGTGAACACTTAATACCTGGGACCCAGCACCTGTGGGAGATGTGAAAGTGCACTAGTTTAGGTGAGGGCGGGCCCCAAGAGGGCGGGCCAACACGACTCGCACGAGCCACCCGGCCAGAGCCCCCCCTCCCCCTAAATACCTAATAAACCCCCTCCCTCCCCCCACCTTACCCTTGCCATCCCTGCCCCCCGCCCCTCCTGGGGGGAGCGGAGGTATCAGCCCCAGACCTGGCAAGCCGCTGACAACACACCGCAGCCCCCCGCCAAGACCCCGGACACAGTGGCCCGCACCTCCTCCAGGCCCCAGACTCCTTGCCGCCATCGGAGAACGGGGGTGTGCAGAAGACCCCGATCCTCCCTACGCCTGCTCAAATGTTGTGTTGTTGCATGTTGTTCTCAAGTGCGTTTAAAAACTGGGAGCGCCGAAAGGGATGCACGGCACAGCCCACCCCCCTTCCGGAAGGTAGCTGTTGCCAGCGCACCCCCTCCGGGCGACTGCCCAGAACCCTCCAATCACCTCCTCTCCCACCCTCTAAGTGGGAGAGGAGGTGAAGGGAGCCGTCCGAGGTGAGGCCCACACAACATAAGCCCCCCCCCAGACGTCTTCCCCCCACCCCCCCCTACCATGGCCTATATGAGTGTGCGATGTGAAAAATGTTTGAAGTGAAAGTGTCTAAGATGCATGATAAAATTGGGGAGAGGGGCGTCACCAGAAAGTGGCAACCTCCAGTAACGCCCCCTCCCTCAGGACCTACATGTGTGGCGGCGTGATGGAGCAGGCAGAGGGAGGAGTCCGGGGATGGGGAGCAAATGACTGGGAAGCCAACCCAGGGAGCCAGTTCCCCTACTGACTCCAATAGGCACCCCCGCTCCCCGAAAGCCCCACCCAGAGAAGGGGACCTCGCCAGCGGCACCACCGTAGCCCGGGGGCCAGGGAGAGGCCGCAGGGCCCGCCAGCCAACCACCCACCAGGACCAACACCTCAACCCCCCCCAGCCCACCCACCAAGCCTACCTTAAACTAAATAAATAAATAAATAAATAAAATAATAATAATAATAATAATAATAATAATAATAATAATAATAATAATAATAAGAGGGGGGGACCCTGGCCAGCCGGCCCGCACGAGCCACCCCAAACCCCACCCCCCAGGTGAAACCCGCACCGGAAGACGACACGGACCAGGACCGGGACAGGGGGCCGGACACAAGCCCACCAGAACGTCAACTTCCCCCACCCCCCCACCCCCACCCGTAGATTTAATCCCTCCCCAACACTAACGTTCAAACAACTCACCATACATTCGACAGTAGACATCCAGGCTGGGTAGGTCCCTACTCCCCCTCCTTTCCCCCTCTCCCCACTGGCAGAGTGCCTATCCAATGAAGGAGAAGAGCATCTGCCCAGAGATGTTAATGACCATGCCCCCCTACCAGCTCAACGGGCCCCGAGGCCCCCCAGCGCACCAGAGGCCCCGTGCAGGGGCGGACACCCGGGCGCGCGCCGGCCCACACCAAAAGCGGCACACCCCCCGGAACCGGAACCCCCGAGGCCCCGCCGGGGCCCGCGCCCGAGGGCGGCGCGCCCCAGGGACCCCAGACCCCCAGACCCACCCCGGCCCCACCCAGCGGCAGCACAGCTACCAGGTCAGTAACCCACGTCCGTCAACACGCAGCTCCCAAAGAGCGCCGCAAGCGGCTGCTGTAGGCCACCCGTAGGCCTCCCAAACTCCCCCCAGATGGGGGCAACAGACCCCGGAGCCGGATCCACCAGGCGCCCTACTCCAAGTGCCCCCAGGGCCCCAGGGCCCCAGGAACCCCTCCATCCAACCACTGCGCCCTGCAGGAAGCAACCCACCGCCCCCTATTCCACTAAGTGATGTTGTTGATCAGAGGAGCCCAAAGAGACCAATCAGATGTGGAAGCAGATGCTGTCTCTAGATTAATATGATCCAACAAGAGATCTCTATACTGATTGATACTGAGATTTTGTTTACTTTTCCAATTCATGAGGATAGTTTTCTTTGCGATACATAAAGCAGTAAAAACCATGTAAACTATTTCTTTTTTAAGAGGACTTTCCTCAAAATTACCGAGCAGGCAAACTGATGGGGAAGGTGTAATTTTACAGCTCAAGCACTTTGATAAGTCCTTACATATCTGTGTCCAGAACCTCTGGACTGGTGTGCATAACCATAACGCATGAAAATAATTATCAGGATGATTGCCTATGCAGTGTGGGCAGATATTAGATTGTGCCAGACCCATCTTGAATAATCTTTGTCCTGTGTAGTGTACTCTGTGAAGGATTTTGTATTGTATTAGTTGTAAGTTGGTGTTTCTAGTCAATTTGAAAGTTCTTAGACATATCTGAGCCCAGAAATTTTGTTCAAAGGTGCCTGATAAATCCTTTTCCCACTTCATTATAGGAAGAGATATCGAATCATCTATTTTAGTCGGTGTCCTGTATGATTTAGACAGTAGTTTGGGGGGGGGGGGGGTTAAATCTAAGAACTCTATTATATTAGTTGGGACTTGTAAACCACCATTAATATGCTTATATTTATTTTTAATTATAGATTTAAGTTGTTCATATTCCAAGAATTTATTTTTACTAATGCCATATTGCATATTTAGTTTAGCAAAATTGATGAACTCGGTTCCGTCAAGTAGATGTTCCAGATATTTAATACCTTTATTCTTCCAGTATGTAAAGTTTATCATTTTATTATTTTGTAGGATATCAGGGTTATTCCAGATAGGTGTACGACTGCATGGGATAAGGGATGACTTTGTCATTTTGAGGAACTCCCACCATGCTGTCAGAGTAGAACTAATGTTGATATTTTTGAAGCATGTATGCCGTTTTATATTTGAGCTTATAAACGGCAGATCTGAAATCATGATATTATTGCACATTTCCTGTTCTATATCTAACCAAGGCTCATCTAAAAGACTATTTTTTATCCATTTAGAGATGTGTTGTAGCCTATTTGCTAAGTAATAGTTATGGAAGTTAGGCAGATCTAATCCTCCCCTGTCTTTAGTCTTCTGTATTGTCTTTAAGCTAATATGTGGGGGTTTATCTTTCCAAAGAAATTTAGAAATGGCAGAGTCTAGAGATTTAAACCAGTCAGATGATGGTTTATTGGGGACCATTGAAAATAAATAATTAATTCTAGGTAGGACCATCATGTTTATTGAAGCTACCCTACCCATAAGTGTGATTGGAAGCGATTTCCATCTTTCAATGTCCTCTTCTATCCTGTTTAAAAGTGGGGCATGGTTAAGTTTAAGTAAATCTGTTAATTTATTCAACACAGTAATACCTAAATATTTAATATTTCCTGATTGCATTTGTAAATCTAGGGAGTGATTTTCTAAAGAGGTGAATTATGGGTAACAGGCCAATGAGTGAAGAGCTGTTTAAAGTTTAAAATGTGTCTCTGGATGATTGAATCTTTCTAAAAGATCAAAATCTCTAAATACCAAAAGCTGCAGCAGAGCTGACCTGAATGAGCTGAAGATTTAGAAATCTGATGGTTGAAATAGTCCAAAGTATGAAGGAAGTAGTTAAAGGTCCAAAAACGTCCAGAACCGACTGAATAATGAAGAATAAACCGGACGACAATAATGCTGAGTCAGCATCAGTCAATGAAGACATCTGGACTCACCGAGCCTTTCTGCAGTTCCTCACAGCTGGAACCAGTCTCCGTCGTCCTGCTCCTGATGTGTTGTACTTCTCCAGGTCCAACTCATCCAGAACCTCCTCTGACATCTGCAGCATGTAGGCCAGAGCTGAGCACTGATACTCTGAGAGCTCCTCTGATCTGTTCTCTGATTTCAGGAACTGTTGGATCTCCTGATAAACTGAGAGGTCCTTCATCTCCATCAGACAGTGGAAGATGTTGATGCTTCTCTCAGGAGAGATTCTATAATCATCACCTTCACCATCACTGTCATCACCAGTGTTCATCTCCTTCAGGTTGATGATGACTCTCTGGATGGTTCCTGGACTGTTCTCTGTCTGACCCAGCAGGCCTCCTAAGAGTCTCTGGTTGGACTCCACAGAGAGGCCATGAAGGAAGCGAGCAAACAGGTCCAGGTGGCCATTTTCACTTCTGAGGGATTTATACATGATTCTCTTCAGGAATTCATCCAGAGATGTTTCACTGTATTTATATCCCAGGAAGTTCTCCACCACCTGTGTGTTCCTGCTGGTGAAGCAGTGGAACATGTAGACTGCAGCCAGAAACTCCTGAATGCTCAGATGAACAAAGCAGTAGACTGCTTTCTGGAAGATCACGCTCTCTCTCTTGAAGATCTCTGTACAAACTCCTGAGTACACCGAGGCCTCTGTGACATCCAGACCACACTGCTGCAGGTCTTCTTGGTAGAACATGATGTTTCCTTTCTCCAGATGTTCCAACGCCAGCCTCCCCAGCTTCAGGAGAACTTCCCTGTCAGCCTCCATCAGCTCCTGTGGACTCCTCCCATGTCCTCCATGGTACTTGTTCTTCTTCCTCCTGGTCTGGACCAGCAGGAAGTGAGAGTACATGTCAGTCATGGTCTTGGGCAGCTCTCCTCTCTGCTCTGTGGTCAACATGTTCTCCAGAACCGTAGCAGTGATCCAGCAGAAGACTGGGATTCCACACATGATGTGGAGGCTCCTGGAGGTCTTGATGTGGGAGATGATTCTGCTGGACAGCTCTTCATCACTGAACCTCCTCCTGAAGTACTCCTCCTTCTGGGCGTCGCTGAAGCCTCGTACCTCTGTTACCCTGGCAACACATGAAGGAGGGATCTGATTGGCCGCTGCAGGTCTGGAGGTGATCCAGACCAGAGCCGAGGGAAGCAGGTTCCCCTTGATGAGGTTTGTCAGCAGAACGTCGACTGATGACTTCTGTGTGACGTCAGAAACCAGCCGACTGTGGCTGAAGTCCAGAGAAAGTCTGCTTTCATCCAGGCCGTCAAAGATGAAGAGAAGTTTGTGGCGAGCCAGCTGCTCTGCTGGGAGCTTCTGGAGGGTTGGATGGAAAACATGGAGCAGCGTGAGAAGACTGTGCTGCTCACCTCTGATCAGGTTCAGCTCCCTGAACGACAGCAGAACCACCACACGGACATCTTGGTTCTCCAAGCCCTCGGCCCAGTCCAGAGTGAACTTCTGCACTGAGAAGGTTTTTCCAACACCAGCCACGCCGTTGGTCAGAACCACTCTGATGGCTCCATGTTGGTCAGGTGAGGCTTTAAAGATGTCGTGGCACCTGATTGGAGAGTCATGGAGGTTCTGGATCCTGGAAGCTCTCTCCAGCTGCTTCACCTCATGTTGGCTATTAACCTCTTCACTCTGTCCCTCTGTGATGTAGAGATCAGTGTAGATCCTGTTGAGGAGGGTTCTACTTCCTGGTTCATCACTTCCTTCAGTCACACGTTCACATCTCCTCCTCAGACTGATCTTATGTTCCTCCAGAACCTCCTGCAGACCAACATCTGCTGGAACAGAGAAGAAGAGACAACTGAAGGAAAAAGCTGATTTAGTGATGAAGTTGGAGCAGAAACATCTGGAACATCAGGAGGTGTCATCATTAGAAGGTATCTTAGTTCACATGATGTGATGCTAACCAATGGGATCCATCCTTAGAAGCAGAACCTTGTTAGATGTCAGACAGCAGAGTTGTGCCTCTGCTTTGTGGCCAGTATCTGTTCACTGTCAGGATCTGATTCACAAAGCAGATCAGATGAAGAAATGCTGACAGAAACATGCAGCAGCTTTCAGCAACATCAACTCTTTAGCATCAGGTCACCATTGTCCTTATTTCTCTGCTTCTATCTGACCTTCTCCCACAAACACAGCAGCTACAGAAGAGGCAGAGAGACAGAAAATGCTTCCTGGCAGCATTTTCAGCCTTAATGAAGGAAATCTGGAGGAAATGCTCTAATCTGCCAGAGAAACAGCTCCTTGGATCAGCTAGTGTTCACATTTCAGATGCTTTTCTCCCTCACAGACTGGATTGGATGTTTTTAGAGAATAATTACAGATTAGAAATAACATGGGACTGATTTGGTCCTTTAGAAGTAAACAGCAGATAGAAATATTCCATGTTTCTACAAATATATCTGCTGTAATCTGGGATCTATTGTCAGAGGAAATAAAGCTTTCTGTCTCTCAGACTTTCCTTCCCTCTTTCTGTAAAGCAGCAGTGCAGCAGGTTGTTTTCTCCACCTTTTTGTTTCCATCAAAATGAGCTGCAGCTTTAAGGAGATCTTCAGTTTTAATGCATTTAGCACAAAGGGCTGAAAACAGAAGCACTTCAAAGCAAACCCAATAGGTTGTTGGGTTGAACACAGACGTTACATTTACAGCAGCTGGAAATCCAGAGATTCAGGGCAAATAATCGATCCCAGAAAGACTTTAAACACTTAGATTCCCAAATGCCAACTAAAGACGAGGAATTAGTCCAACAGAGACGATAGAAGGAAGTTCTGATTGGAGATGTTCAGTCTCACCTGGAGCACAGCTGCTCTGATTGGCTGCCAGCAGTCCAGGTCCTGGTCTGAAGAAGTAAAACAAAAGTAATCACACCCCTTCTCCTTCCTTTAGATCTTAACATAAATGCTCTTCCTAATTCATGCTTTACTTAGCAGTTTATAAAACTCTAAGGTCCATTTTTAAACAAATGAATGAATATGCTTGTAAACATATATTTACACATTTCCATGCCAACAATTCTCCCTACAGCCAATGTGACTAAGACCATTGTACATGTGTGTATAACCAGGCCCAATGTTTCTGCAGTGAATACTACTGCTTTATTGACTAACAGCTGATGATTATGGAGCTTTAAGTTAAGTTAAAGTTCTAAACTAATTTACTTTCACTTTATAAACTGAAGACTGAGTAAATATTAGGTTTTATATCTCTGTGGAATCACAAGGATCAGTTAGAAACTGGGTTCTTACTCTGAGTCTGAGGGTCCAGGTTCAGAACTGAAGTCTGGAGTGAGTCCTTTGGACCAGTCACTCCTGATAGACGGACAGCTGGATCCTGGAGGTTCTGCTCTCTGTCTGTGGTTCTGACCTCTGAAACACCAACATGTTGTTATTCAGATCACATCAATCAGTGAGAAACTCTGATAAAAACCAGAGAAGAAGCTCTGAACACAAACTGCTGCAGAGAAGCAGAAGCTTTAAAGGTTCTTACTCTGAGGGTCCAGGTTCTTTGAAGTCTGGAGGTTTCTTTATGGACCGGTCACTCCTCATAGAGGGACTGATGGGTCCTGGTGGTTCTGCTCTGTTCTCCATCTCCTGGACTTCAGTCAGCCTGAGAGAGGAACCAGAACCAGTCAGTTCCCAGTGGTTCAGGTCCAGTCAGTGTTCTGTAGAGCAGAAAGCTGGTTCCCATCATGTGTGTAGAGGACCAGAGGAACCTGAGTTCAGCAGGTACCATCTGGGTCTGGATTGTCCTCTCCTTCACTACTTCATGCACCTCCTGATGTCTGCTGGCTGATCTCCTCAGAACCATCTGGAGAAGTTCTGCTTTCTTCAGAGAATGAAGCTAAAACTGAGGCTGAAACCTTTTCAGGTCTGAACTGGAATCCTGTTCCAGGTCTGTAGAAACATCCAGAGTGAATGAAGGAGGGAACATTTCCTCTGAAGTTCTGATGTGTTGGTTCTGAACACAGCGGCCCACAAAGATGAACAAAGATGCTGCAGCTTCACTGCTAAAAGGAACTAAAAGCAAGTAAAACTGGATTGAAATGAGTGTTTTTGTCCTTGATCTGAGCAGCTAAATAGGATTATCTGCCAACTGAATACCATTTAGCTCTTAATATAGGATCAACTCATCTCCATCATCTTATTTCAAGGTCAGTATATCTAATTATCTTATTTTAGGGATCAAATACTCATTCCATTGGCAGATAATCTGATTTAGCTGCTCAAATCAAGGACAAATACACTCATTTCCAGAAAGTTTTACTTCCTTTTAGTTCTCTTCTGCAGCTTGTAACTCTTCTCTTGGACCATCCTGCAGGTCCTTCTCCAGAAGAACAGCAGAGATGGATTTATCTGATTGAAGATTTTACCATGATGAGCTCAATCAGAACCAAGATGTTCCTCTGAAAAAGATTTGATTTAGGAGGAACATCTTGGTGTTTCAGCTCCTTTATGACCAAAGTTATATTCAGGTGACCTGAAGCTTTTCTCTATTTATTTCTTTGGCTGTAGAATCCAAACTGTGCAGGGAGTGTCCTTCTGCCGTTTTCTCCAAGACTTCTTCAACTTTCACTATCTGACAGTTATTCAGTATTAATTGTGTTTCTGACTGAGCAATAACTGTTTAAAGGGCAAAGCAACAAACTTCAGGCAAGTCCTGTCTGCTGAATAAACGGCAATGAGAGGGTTAAAAGTGACGCTGTTACAAACTAGTCTGCATGAACTGCTGAACAACATTTCTGGCTCCTTTTCATTCCATACAAACTTTGATATTTGTCCATTAGGGCAGCCATTTAAAAGTATTAATAAACTATATGAAGCCTAGGCGGAAATTCAACTGAAGAAACTGAATTACTGACATTCATCCAATCAGAGGCTCATCCCCTGCAATGTAAGCCAATCAGCTTTGAACCAGACCTCCACGAAGCCCAATCAGCATCCAGAGTTCATCTTAAAGGTCTTCAGATCACGTCTCAGCCTGCTACCCAGCCAAAGCTCAAGCAGTGGTTGGCCAATGTCTGATTAGGACTCAGATGACCTGATTCAACCCACCTCCATCCCTTCTCCACCATGGTAGCCAAGCTCCATCTGGCTTTCCCATGGTGCTCCTTCAACCTCGTCCCTATCAGAGTGGAATTCCTCCTGGACTCTGACTGCATTCCCTGTCACATCTCAATGGGTCCGGCAGAAGACCGCCATGTTGAGCCTGGTTCTGCCACAGGTTTCTTCCCAAAGGGGAGTTTTTCCTCTCCACTGTCGCCTCATGCTTGCTCATCATGGACAGGTTGATGCAAACCTGTGTTTATCCAAGCTGGACATCTATCTTTGTGGGTCCCTGAGTGAAGCACTAGTTTCAGCTCTCCCAGTCTACTGGATCTCACCAATACAGCTCAAGCAGATGGTCTCACCAACCAGCGTCTATGGACTGAACCAACTTGGTCTATCTCCACTCCACCACCAGTTTCAGGCCTGGGGGGAAACATCCCTGTTCTCATACACCTGCTTATGTATATTAAAGGAAAATTCAGCGCTAATGTTTCCTGCTGAGGTCTGAGCGCCAAAGTCTTAAAATAATTGTAGCAATAAAATTCTTCTAATTGTCTTTTTCTTTCTGTGTGAGTTTTTCAGACTGAATTAAAATAGAATTTATGTGAATAAAGACAACAGGCGATAATAAAGCAGATGCTAGACAACTGAACACATCTGGATCAAACATGGTGCAGCCGTAGAGAAAACCAGGAAACCAGGAAATACAAGGAAACGCCTCTGAAGGAGCAACTGGATCCACAACCAGGAGAAAAAGGAGAGAAAAACTCCAAATGGCCGTATTCTAAAGGACTCTGATTGGTGGCCTGCTGTGATGTCATCAGAGGCTGGTTGGAAAAGAACTAAATAGCAACCATGACATGTTGTTCTGCAGGAGACAAACTGTCTGTAGAGAGATTTTACAGAAAGGTGCGGCTGCTGCTGCAAAGAATCAGAGATCAACTGAGAACAAAGTTTGATTTTCAGCTTTTATTCAGCAGCTAAATCACAATCTGCAGACTTCAGAGTTTCAAAGCACTTTTCCTGATTCAGCTCAATTCTTCATCTAGAACAGGATGTGAGTCTCTGACGTCAGCATTAGCTAAGATCATGAGGAAGAAGCAGCAGAGAACCGGTACCGGTTCTACTGAACAACTGGAGCTGCTACATGTGGAGAATGCAAAGTTCCATTTAGTAAAACATCTTTTGGTAAAAATGTTTTTTTCTGTCAGAGGAACCAACCTGTGGGATGGTCTTCCCACAAATCTGAGTCTGACTAGACGTTCCACTCAGAAAGCAAACGATGCTAAAGGCGCTTTTACATCATTATTCAGTTTTTGTCTGAAGAAAAGAGACAAAGGAAGGAAACTGAGCGTTTGTTGGTGCTGATAAGCAGGAAATCAGAGCCTGACCAGCACCATGGTTACATGAAGCAGCAGCTTGGTTCTGAAGGAGAACCAGACTGAGTTCTGTTCCTGGTTCTGTTCACAGTCCACAGAGAGAAAAGCAGAACAAGTTCACACTCACCCTGATCCAGAGTCTTCTCTCTGTTCTGTTCTGCTGCTAAATGGAGTCAGAACCTGTTTCTCCTGATCTGATACCTGACTGTAACTGACTCACCTGAGGCTCCGCCCCCTGTCCAGGTGAGTTTACCTGACTTTAAACACCTTTCCTTTCAGTTCTTCTCTCTGTTCTGCTGCTAAATGGAGTCAGAACCTGTTTCTCCTGATCTGTAACTGACTGTAACCGACTCACCTGAGGCTCCGCCCCCTGTCCAGGTGAGTTTACCTGACTTTAAACACCTTTCCTCTCAGTTCTTCTCTCTGTTCTGTTCTGCTGCTAAATGGAGTCAGAACCTGTTTCTCCTGATCTGATACCTGACTGTAACTGACACACCTGAGGCTCCGCCCCCTGTCCAGGTGAGTTTACCTGACTTTAAACACCTTTCCTTTCATGCCTTTACATGCCTGCATCATTCCTTTCAGTTCTTCTCTTTTTATCAGCAGTGAACTGAGCTGTAAAACTCTGAGGTCAGGTTGTAACTTGTCTGTTTTTCAGGTTTCTTCTCAGTCTTCAGCTCATTTCCAGTCAACATTTTATTGCATTCAGTAGTTTTGTTCTCTGGAAACATTTTATAGGGTCCTCACCCTTATAGAGTGGTGGTAAGGGACTTTCTGAGAGACAAGAAAAAAGACCCCCCCTCCCCCCCCAAACCAAAAAGCCTAGCTCCTCCACTGGAGGCTGGTTAATTAGTTTCAGCAGCCTGATGGGTTAAAGGTGCAGCTCTAGTAATGTCATTTACTGAGGATCAATAAACAGGAAAAATAATGAATAATCCTGAATAACAAGTGGAAACATCTACAAAGAATATATATACATGTACATCTCCTTGTTTTTGATTGCTACACGGAGCACTTCTCACCAGGCTGGTGGTAAAAATAGAGAAAAAGAGAAATTAATCTGCAGCAATAAGCTTTAAAGTGCTTGTATCTGCTCTGTGATCCAGGGACCAATTGACTTTTCTAAACTCCTCTATTCACCTTCCAGAGAGATCAGAGCCTCCATCTGTATGTAAAAACCTCTTTTTATCAGTTCCTCCACATTTTCTGCTGACAACCCTTTGCTTCAGATTTTATTTAGCAGAGCAGGTCCAACTGTGACAGAAACAGAAATGATTCCAGGCCTGTATTGAACACAGGGACTGGAAAGTGTCCACAGAGGACGCTGATCTGGAAGACTTGCCATCATCTGTGTTGTCCTATAGTCACTTCTGCACTGATGCAGTCCTACCCACAGAGACAGTCAGAGTTTTTCCTAAACAGAAAGCATGTGTGGACGATGCAGGCTGAAGGCAGGAAGCGCGCTTCCTGTATCCACAGAGCATGACCTGCAGTGTGGATGCAGATCAGGAGACAGACTGGCCTACAGCAGGGCTACAAGTCAACTGAAGAAATGCACCTTAAGAGTCAAAGAAGGGACAAATGTTCTTTTTCTTTTGCTAGAAGACATAAAGCATATTAGTATAATAGCTCAGCGCTCAGGAAGCATGACTAAAAAGTCTCTTCCTGTTCTCAGGAACTCTGATAAACAGTTTTCTGGTTGGCTGCTGGAACCAGAGTCAGGACAGAAATCAGCACAACAAGCTTTGTTTCTGCAGAGATCTGAGTGTCCTTGTTCCTCCACAGCCAGAAAGCATCATTCTAAACACATTTAGAGCTGCTGACACCAAACACTCAACACAGCTGCTCACCACTGTTGAATAGTAATGAAGTAAAAATACTTCACTGCTGTACTTAAGTAGATTTTGGAGTACTTTATACTTTCCTCAAGTACAATTTTTTTTGATAGATTTATCTTTTACTACATTTCCGAACTTAATTGCATACTTTTACTCCCATACATTTTCAATGTTTGGATTAGTTGAGAGAGAGAGAGAGAGAGAGATTAATATCCGTTTTATTTGACTCAAAGGCATAGCTGCACTAAGATCACCGTCTGTACCTGGTTTTAGAACTAGTGAGGTGAATCATTTCATTTTGTCCTTTAATTAAAGTCTGCTCCATTCTTCTACTATGAGTCTTGATATTTCTAGTTAAAGTATTTGTTCATTTTAACAGAGAAAACCTCTGCCTTTGACATTATTGTAAATATGAACAATTCAGTCTTAAATTATGGCTGTAATGAAGACCCGGTTTGTTACCAGATAAGTAGACACATGCACCTGAAACGCTGGAACATGCACACAGCACTTTGTGATGATACGTGGCAGAAATAAGAAAAGCAAAAGGAAAACAGACAGGAATAATCAGTCGTACTTAAAAGTCATAAACTGTCAGATGCAACCTGCCACAGAGACATCATCAACCACCAAATCATATAAACTGGGTTTATTAAATATTAGATCTCTGTCAGGAAAATCTCTTTTAATTAATGACTTCATTACTGACAATAATCTTGATGTTATGTTTTTAACAGAAACATGGTTACATGAATCTAATGAAGCAGCCATTCTATTAGAGACGACTCCTCCAAACTACAATTTTCTTTGTGAGAGCAGACAGCAAAGGAAAGGTGGAGGAGTAGCAACATTGTTTAATGATTCACTAAAGTGTAAAAAGGTGTTTTTGGGAAAATTTGACTCTTTTGAACATTTGGCTCTCCAGGTAAAGAGCCCGATATGAACTATGTTTCTGAATGTTTACAGGCCTCCTAAGTCCACAGTGACTCATTTAGCCAAAGGGACATCGTAAGAAAACGCACCTTTAAGGACAATGCCACAGAAACCTTTATTCAAGCTTACTCTGCTACTTCAACCTTGGGCTGCAACTCAGTAGATAACTTTCATTCTAAAGTCTCAGACATAATAGACAGTAGTGATGGGTCCAGCAACACCGATGCGTCGGCGCATGTGTCGAGCTCATAGAGCAAAACCCGTGTGGATGCGCGTATCGACACGGGAAAGTCACGTGACCGATACAGGAACTGTTTCAAACTGACTGACGGGCCAAACTGTTTCTGTTCCCTCTAAGCTGCACGCGTGTGCATTCACGCACAGCAGCGCGCACAGCAAAGCTATGCTGCACAGTAAATAAAATCCAAGCTGAACTGTAAACAAAATAACAGTTAATTATGGTTCATTTTTAACCATTTTGCATCTCTGGTGTGATGGTGTACCTCAGTCTGCTCTGTGAGCGCCAGGGGCGGAGCTAGACCTTTTTTCAAGGGGTGGCCAAAGGGTGAGCAAGGCTTTATCAGAGGGGTCCATTTACAAATGATGAACGAAAGGAAACAAATATTTTCTCACACACACTCCAATTAAAACAGTTTATTTAACAAAGATTTGCCATGACCAAACAAGACGGCACTATGGAACAGTGAACATGTAAATGTAAACTCAGAGCCCAGAATATGACCAAAAACAAATTCTCAAATAAATAAAACTGGCTCCAAATAGTAAACTGCAAGACAATACCACCAGAGCTGACCAGCAGTACCCTGGTGGTATTTATAAAGGTTTGAGAAACACTGCTATGGTCAAATAAGCTTTGAATGGGAACAACATACTGCAAACTCAAAGCCAGGATACACTCAAGAGAGCATAATTCTCTGATTTTGATGGGAAGAAGCAAAATGTTTTACAAAGTCATCCATGTTGAGGGTATGTGCCCTCCTTGACTCAACACTGAGAATGCCAAGATGACTTAACCTGTCATCAGCCATAGCTGTTCTAAGGTGGTTTTTGATCAGTTTTAGAGCAGAAAAACTTTGCTCACAGGACGCAGTACTGACTGGGATAACAACTGAAATCTTACAAAGTCTAAACAGCTCATGGAAATCCTCTTTATAAGGTTACAGGAACACAACAAAGTCAAGTAAAGTAGAGGGTCTCTCTAACCCACCTTTTTCTCTCCTCAGAAGCAGCCGTCTGGTTTGGTGAACCTCATGTTTAAGATCTTCTACATCTGACTCAAATGTCTGTCCAAAAGCATACAGTGTTTCCTCTTTCAAGAATAATGGGCTTTTTGGGACTAGAGACTGAACCCCTAGCATTAGCTCACAATTCTTCTGTGAAAAACGCCTCTCAAGCTCAGCTGTGAGACAGTCAAGTATCTGATAAAAGACACCTCTGTTAAAATCCTCCTTACTTTGGTCACTGTGCCTCTGTCCTACAGTAGTCATCACCAGTGAGTCCAAAAACCTGGAACTGGCCTTAGGCTGTCTCTTGCTGAGTGGCAGGGTGCTTATTTTGCAGCGTTCTACTAGTTCTTGAGTGTCCCTCAGTAGTTCACCAAAGCAAGCTTCACTTCTGTAGCTTTTCAATGTGTCTGTCAGGGAGCCGACTAACTCTACGGCTTTTGATCAATCAAGATTGCTAGATTGAAGCATGTCAGACAGGATTTTAATATCCCCAAACACTTTACAAAAAGTAACTAAAAGTGCTATAGACTGAAAATCAATCTGAGCCAGAAGACCCTTTGCTTCCACTTTTCTATCCCCACTGTTATTTTCCAAGGAAATATCCTGCAGAAGCCTCAAAACCGCTGGAAGCCTGTCTCTCACATTGGGACATGCCAGGTATCTACATGCCCACCTAACATCTATTAGTCTCTGGAGCTCCCTAGGCTTCTCTAGTGGATACAGCTCTTTTTGGACAGCAAGCCACTTGGTGTGAACAGCAGAACCAGTTACACATTTATAAATATTCTGAAGAAGAGAAAAAAGTCTTTAAGATTCAAACAGTGTGCGTTACAGTGTAGATAAAATGCAAAGTTGGCATCGTTTTTAATGCGTGCAGCAACACCTGAATGCTTCCCACTCATCACAGAGGCACCGTCATAACCCTGTCCTACAAGCTTGTTTCTGTAGTCCAGACCATGCTTCTCCAGACACCCCACTATCATTTTGGTCACACCCTCAGCATCCAAGCTTTCTGCCCACTGAAAGTGAAGGAAGCGTTCATGTATGGCACCACTGCAATAGTAACAAACTACTAAAGATATTTGTTCTTTCTGTTGTAAATCTCTATTCTCATCTGCCAACACACTGAACACCTCGCTTTGTTTAACTGCAGCTATGATTTCTTTTTGAACCATTTCAGCCAATCCCTGCACAACCTCATTTTGGATTTGGTGGCAAGTATACTTTGCATTGCCATGTGCATCTAACCTTCTCTGCACAAAGGGGTTATGCTTTGCAATTTCATTCAAAATGGCTAAAAAATTGCCTTTATTGTCAGTCATCAGACTCCCTGTGACCCCTTTGTGCAATATTTTGAGTTGCTGTTAATAGTAACACCTCAGCAACTGTTTTAATGTATTTTTTATTTTCTTCAACTTTCTGTTTCCTAGCCTCATTTAAGGCCTCCTGCTTCAGATGTGAAGGATGATTCTGTATAACTAGGCAGGGAGAAATGCCTGCATGCAAAACAGTAACTGGCATTTTGAGATACAGAGTACTCAAGCCGTGGATTGTCTTTGTACCAAGAGCTGTTCAAAGCCCTTGTTCTTGTTCCATGCTGAGTTCTTGGGAACTTTGACAGACATGGCTGAGCTGGACCTTCCGCTTTAGTTCTTGAGATGTCTGGGATAAATATTAGGTCATTATATTAAGTATTTTTGGGCATAAGTTAAGTTGTAATTAGTTAAGTTTCTGTAGCATAACATGGGTAGTGTGTGCCTACCAACTGGTCCTTTTGGTGTGCGATAGGTTGTGCTGGGTGGGGGGAGTTCGGTGTCATTTCCTTCTGCTTCACTGTCTTCCTCCCCAGAGTCTGACTCTGAATCCATATCACCCTCATCTCTCTCTGGAACGTAATTGTGAAATGCATAAACAGACACAATAAAAAAAGCAAAAAGCATCATGCTAACCTTTAGAATTGGGCTTATTGGATTTTACTACTTAATAACTCTCTGTCACAGCCTGTAACCTGCTGGTGATACACTTGGGCCTGGTGTCTCCAGGCTGGTCACTGCTGCAGGGTTCTGTCTGGTCCTGGTCTGGCCCTGGTTTTTGCCTCTTTAAGAACAACTGGGACATATTCCCTTTTCTCTTCATTTGGGCTCTACACAAAATAAGACAGCCTGGTATTTAGACTCCATGACTGTTTGGCAGAGACAACACTATTTTAACTATTATTTAAACTATAGTTTTTAGTTTTCTGTAGCTAGCTAAAATAATACTAAATTAAAAATAAATTAAATTAAATTAAATAACTAGTTAGGTTATAATTCAAAGCTTTCATATGACATAGCCTGCTTACATTTCAGTCATTATAAAACTTAACAATGGTTTTTCACATATTCTAACCACACACATTTCAAGCTAGAGCTGGGAGATATATCCTGGTTAAATGAATAAAACATTACAGGGCAGCATGTGCACTAAAACATGTGTTAAAAGAATCTGTCTAAAACACCATCTATCAGCACTAGCATTGCTAATATAATAAACCAGGCACTACGGAGCGGTGCACAACCATTTTCTTTTTTCTTTTTAGAAATGTATGACAAGTGCCGCCTCTCATTAGGAAGGTAACAGTATGGGGTTCCATTAGTGCCAAAAATATGTTTATGCGTCTTCTGACGTGTTCATGTGTCCATGTATGTGTCTATGTAAGGTGTGTATGTATCCTGCTTATGTAATGGAAGCTGCATAAATTATGTTTATGCGTCTTCTGACGTGTTCATGTGTCCATGTATGTGTCTATGTAAGGTGTGTATGTATCCTGCTTATGTAATGGAAGCTGCATAAATTATGTTTATGCGTCGTCTGATGTGTTCATGTATGTGTCTATGTAAGGTGTATATGTATCGTGCTTATGTAATAGAAGCTGCATATGTCGTGTCCATATGCTGTGAGCATATGTATTGTGTCTACATGAGGGATCAAGTGCATGGCATTTCTTCTTCACTTTGTTGTTTGACCTTGTTGTTGAACGTGTCATCACGTGATCTCGGTTTGCTGTCGTTTCCTCTACTGTTATATCTGTCGTTACAACCTGTCGTCTTCACCGTCATCTCCCTGTGCTGTTATACCTGTAGTTGCTACCTGTTGTCCCCGTTATCGGGCCAAGTTGTCACCTGACATCGTCATGCACTGCTTTTACAGTTGGGCGGGTTCCTGCTGCCGTCAGCCTGTGCGGCTACCTTTATTTTTTAATCTTTAATGTCACAACAGTAATAACTCCCTGATTGTTCCCAATTAGCTCAGACAAACACCTTGGTTCGTCACTTACTGATCGATGCGGTCATGATAAAACTACGTACACGCTACTTTCGGTTCAACTGAGATTTCAAAATAAGAGTCCTTGACACCAACGCCTCCTTTTGCTGCAAAGTTGAGTTTCAAAGCTATTAAAATGAGCACCACCATGCGTCTTGTATTTAATTTTAGAACTCAGAGTTTTGCATTTAAAAAGGGATTTTCAACAATCCATACCAATAACTCATCATACTTTGTAAAAATGTTTCACATTCATATAAAAAAAAATGAAGACAATTTTCAAAAGTTTGCAATGGTTTGTTTACTTTGAAATTGACCAACAAAACATTTCAAAGTGATATGAACACAGGAATGATGATACAGCATCTGGTAAGAAAAACACCAAAACTGTATAAACCCTAACTTTTACTGCTCAGCTTGTCAATAGCTATATATTCAGATTAAACCAAATATAGGGGACTGCAAGATGCCACACTCCCATGTATCCGACAAAGAGGTTGTATGTAGGGTGAACAGGCAGTCACAGGATCACCCGTCCTCGCTATGCAAGAATTAAATCATTGGAGAGGTAGAAAAGCCAAGCGGTGGGATGTTGTCCATGCAAGAAATTCAAATTTGTCCCAGTCTCACCGGCCGTGTTCCCTGTGGAAGACATTTGAGAGAAAACTGCACATAAAAGTTGTAAAATTACTGCATTTTGTCGACTTCCTAATAGTAAAGAATTACAATAGTCCAGCCTTTAAGTAACAAATGTATGGACTAGTTTTTCAGCATCACCCCTGGACAGAATGTTTCTAATTCTGGCGATATTCCTGAGGTGAAAAAAGCAAACTCTGGAAACCTGTTTAATATAGGATTTAAATGACATGTCTTGGTCGAAAATAACACCAATTTTTCTACTTTACAACTAGAGGCCAAGTTAATGCCATCCAGATTGAGTGATTAAGAAGTTTATTTTTTTGTGGAAGAATCAGCCTAGTCGCTTGAGAGGGAAAGGTAGGGTCCTGTTTGTCTGACGCGCTGCCGTCGCTTGAGAAGAGAAGCGCACTGAATCCAGGATTATATAGTGAATAATTTATTATTCAGCGGCCTTCAACGTTGTTTACACTCAATTGGAAATAGGTCTATATGGTACATGATCTGTAGTTCATCTTAGCACGGCTAAACGGTCAACAAAAAATTACGGCTACCCCGCTCCCCTCTCTCCTGTCAAACCTGGTACAGGTAAGCACGCCTATTTTGAAGCAACCAGCCCCCTTCACCAAATGTGTCACATGACATGCATCACCATAGCAACCATTCACCATGTGACAAATAAACATAATACATTTATGGCTCCTACAACTTCTGTTCCTGTGGTACTCCTCAAGTGACCCTAGAGTTTGAAAAATATTTATTATTAACATGAACAAACTGGAATCTGTCCGACAGATAAGATTTAAACCAGCCTAATGCTTTTCCCTTAATCCCTACAGTATGCTCAAGTCTTTGTAGGAGAATATTGTGATCAACTGTATCAAATGCAGCACTGAGATCTAACAGGACAAGTACAGACACAAGTCCATTATCTGAGGCCATGAGAATATCATTAGTGACCTTCACCAGAGCTGTTTCAGTGCTATGATGAGCTCTGAAGCCTGACTGAAACTCCTCAAGTAGGTCATTACTTTGTAAATGTTTACATAGTTGATTAGCAACTACTTTCTCAAGAATTTTAGACAAAAAGAGAAGATTAGATATAGGTCTGTAATTTACTAACTCATCTTGATCAAGAGGTTTCTTAAGTAAAGGTTTAATACCAGCTACTTTAAAAGCCTGTGGTACATATCCATTCACCAAGGATAGATTAATCATGTCCAAAATAGGGCCACTGATCAAAGGGAATACCTCCTTAAACAACTTGGTTGGGATTGGGTCTAACATACAGTACAGACCAACATTTTGGACACACCTTATCATTCAAAGAGTTTTCTTTATTTTCATGACTATGGAAATTGTAGATTCACACTGAAGGCATCGAAACTATGAATTAACACATGTGGAATTATATACTTGAAGTGTGAAACAACTGAAAATATGTCATATTCTAGGTTCTTAAAGTTGCCACCCTTTTGCTTTGATTACTGCTTCGCACACTCTTGGCATTCTCTTGATGAGCTTCAAGAGGTAGTCACCTGAAATAGTTTTCACTTCACAGGTGTCCCCTGTCAGGTTTTATAAGTGGGATTTCTTGCCTTATAAATGGGGTTCGGACCATCAGTTGTGTTGTGCAGAAGTCAGGTGGACACACAGCTGATAGTCCTACTGAATAGACTGTTAGAATTTGTATTATGGCAAGAAAAAAGCAGCCAAGTAAAGAAAAAGGAGTGACCATCATTACTTTAAGAAATGAAGGTCAGTCAGTCCGAAAAATTGGGAAAACTTTGAAAGTGTCCCCAAATGCAGTTGCAAAAACCATCAAGCGCTACAAAGAAACTGGCTCACATGAGGAGCGCCCCAGGAAAGGAAGACCAAGAGTCACCTCTGCTGTGGAGGATAAGTTCATCCGAGTCACCAGCCTCAGAAATCGCAGGTTAACAGCAGCTCAGATTAGAGGGGCCCGTTCTTCGTACGTTGCTTAAAACATCCGAGATCAAATGACACATCCAACATGATTTCATCCGGCTAATCATGATCTGGCTAATTGGGTTCTTCGAACACACCTGTTGTTTATGATTAGTATGGCTGGATTGAGTTATCTGAGATAAACCTTTTAAAGTAAAACTAAACTTCATAAAAATATGGCCTGAACAAATCTTCTTACTGAATAAGATAAAAATAAAAAGCAAACCATCATACAAATAACTTAAATATTTTAGATTTATGGCTCCACCAACACTTTCCTCTTTAAAAGCCACTGTTAAATGATGTGTTTGTCTGTTTATAACAGCCACCAAGAAAAATCTCTCTACAATTACACTGTCGCGCTGCGCTAAAGGATCCTGTCTATTGCGCAATACGCGATTAATTCCAAAAGCTCAAAATTATTCTTGCACCTTCTGCAACAGGTTGCTGTCGTAAAAAATGGACATGGCTACGGCAGACTTCCCATCTCCTCTGCTTATAAAGCTGCAATCTAATCCTGTTTACATGAAATCAGGGTTTATACAGGAATGAGTAACCCTAATTTAATGCTTTTTAATGCTCTTTTAATGCTCGTATAAATAAATTTAATGCCATCAACAAGTACCCATATTATTTATTTATTTATTTATTTATTTATTTATTTATATATATATATATATATATATATATATATATATATATATATATATATATATATATATATATATATATATATATATATATATATATATAATAAATGAGAGAAAACTTGTTGATGGCTGTGTTCAGACAACAGAACACCTCTGCATGCAGTGTTGCATTGGATCCAAATGTTGATCACAGATCATCTGATTTCCCGGACATTAGTGGCGGTAGAGCTTGCTCCAGCTGCTGCTGTGCTGTTTGCGATAGCTAATGTGGACGTGACTGCGTTGGTTACAGAAAAGTAACTTGACATTGTTAGCTGCTGTCTGCTCCTTGCAGCTGATCTGTGGCTGTCCGCAGTGGTGTAGTGGTCCCTGGAGAAGTGGGCATGGAGAAGTGGGCATACTCTCATTGTTTGCCCTTTTAGACACAGCTCAGAAAAATGCTGTTTAAGAAACAATGACATGTAACACTGCTTTATTTAGTTTACCCAAAAATCCATCACTAGGGTTTACTCATTTTTGCCTAAATAATTTAGCCTAAAACATTTAGATTAAAATATTTCCTTGAGCTACTACGTGAGGCGTGAAAATACTGTTGTCTCTTTTTTTTTTAAGATTTTACCCAGCTTCTGGCAGGTAATGTACAATTTTCTTTGGTTTATATTCAAGGAATTTCTACACTACATCCAGAATCAACATTTCATACTTTACTGTAGGTTTTTTAATATAGACCTAGATGATAAGGCATATGGAAAGTCCTAAATTGAATGAGAAAGAGAATCTATAGAAAGAGCTAAAGTTAATAACGAGGAGAACATCAAAACTCAAATCACTTTGTCTTTGCAAATCATGAATTGTCAAATATACCAGCTGAAACACCCAAAGAACTGTTGATCCTGTTGATTTAGACACCCTGACAATGAATGCTTAGCCCCTCGATTTTAAAATGGACGGTGATTTTAAACTTGACAGCCAAAAAGGGCCTCAGTTAAGTCATTTTTATCATGTAAGGAACAAAGCAAAGGTGAAACCTATTCTTTCAAGGCATAAATATGGAAACACTACTCCAAGCCTTCATTTCATCATGGCTGGATTAGTGTAATTCTCTTTATCTCTGAATTGGTCAGTCCTCACTCAGATGTCTACAGCTGGTTCAAATGTTGCTGCACACATTTTAATGGAAAAACATAAAATAAAGCACATTACCCGATCCTGGCCTCCCTTCAATGGTTACCTGTTTATCTTAGAGTTCAGTTTAAAGAACATCTGTTTGTTTTTAAGGTTTTAAACAGCTTATTATTGTTGTTGTTGTTTTAAACTGTTGAGTCTTTACTCAAGTAATTTTATTAGATGTTATTTTGTTTTACCTCGTGTTAAAGTGCTCTTTAAATAATGATGATGATTATGATCACAAGAAACTTTTGTATCATCACCCAGAAGCTGGAAAGAAAAGAGACAAAAAGATTTTTCATACCTCATTTAGTAACTCAAGGAATTATTCCAAACTAAATATTTTAGGCTAAAATATGAAACTGTTTATTGGTTGTTGTTTTTTTTGTTTTTTTCTTAAATCCCACCGTTATGTTTATTAATTTCTGCCAAAAGCTGCAGCATTTTCATTTAATCCATTTGAATGCAGTATTTGCAAGCCCTACTCTGATTGGATGGAAAGAAACCTGTCTGTGATTGGCTGGTGAGGTGGACAGTTTTTTTGAAGTCAGAGCGCACAGAATCTAGCGAGCCGCGCACAGCTGATGGTGAGCGTGGAAGTATCATGTCACGGGCAGACACGGAACCGAACGCGAGCGAGGATAGTGGATTGAGAAAAGTTTATCAGTTTTGAGCGCGCGCGCGCATGATGTTTAAACGCTGAATACCTGTCTCACTGCGCGCTCAAACAAAAGACACAAATATCGCTCCCGAAAAATGCTGACTGAGAAATAAGTGGGTATGCGCCGCATACACCCTGAAATACACTGTCCGACTTCAAATGAGATCGTGAAGCATTGACACCCATTGTGCATCTTCATTTTTGTTTTTTTTACACACACAGCAAACTCCTTCATCATCCTTACCATCATCGACAGGCTGCGGCCATGTTTTCCATCCACTTTTAGCTTTTTCCCCATTCCCCAGCTCTTTCTCCCCCTCGAGCATCTTTGCCGAACATTGTAAACATACGGCTTTACGATCAACCGGAAGCAGTTCCGCGCACAACGCGGAATCAGTTATATCTGAAAATATATCGGACGAAACTGTTTTTATGACCGTATTTGTTTTAGAAAAAAAAGCTATTTTTAATGCCACAGATAATCACATTTAATGACTTTTAATGCCAATTAAGGCCTTAATTTTAAAACATTTCATTTAATGACTTTTAATGACTTTCAATGCCCCGCGGAAACCCTGGAAATAAGCCTGCTCTCGAGCAGGTTTAAGCTTGCGCACATGTTGCTATGACAGCAAGTCCGAGATGAGTTTCGAAGAACCAAACAATCCAAGATCATGCCAAATCATCAACAATCAAATCCAGCCAACTGAGTTAGCGACTGACGAAGAACGGACCCCTGGTCAATGCCACACAGAGTTCTAGCAGCACATATCTCTAGAACAACTGGTAAGAGACTGTGTGAATCAGGCCTTCATGGTAAAATAGCTGCTAGGAAACCACTGATAAGGACAGGCCACAAGTAAAAGAGACTTGCTTTGGCTAAATAACACAAGGAATGGACATTAGACCAGTCTGATGAGTCCAAATATGAGATCTTTGGTTCCAACCATCGTGTCTTTGTGCGACGCAGAAAAGGTGAACGGATGGACTCTACATGCCTGGTTCCCACTGTGAAGCATGGAGGAGGAGGTGTGATGGTGTGGGGGTGCTTTGCTGGTGACGCTGTTGGGGATTTATTCAAAATTGAAGGCATACTGAACCAGCATGGCTACCACAGCATCTTGCAGCGGCATGCTATTCCATTCGGTTTGCGTTTAGTTAGACCATCATTTATTTTTCAACAACATGACCCCAAACACACCTCCAGGCTGTGTAAGGGCTATTTGACCAAGAAGGAGAGTGATGGCGTGCTGCGCCAGATGACCTGGTCTCCACAATCACCAGACCTGAACCCAATGGAGATGGTTTGGGTTGAGCTGGAACGCAGAGTGAAGGCAAAAGGGCCAACAATTGCTAAGCATCTCTGGGAACTCATTCAAGACTGTAGGAAGACCATTTCAGGTGACTACCTCTTGAAGCTCATCAAGAGAATGCCAAGAGTGTGCGAAGCAGTAATCAAAGCAAAGGGTGGCTACTTTAAGAACCTAGAATATAAGACATATTTTGTGTTTTTTCACATTTTTTGTTAAGTATATATTTCTACATGTGTTAATTTGTAGTTTTGATGCCTTTAATGTGAATCTTCAATTTCCATAGTCATGAAAATAAAGAGAACTCTTTGAATGAGAAGGTGTGTCCAAACTTTTGGTCTGCACTTTACAGGTAGAAGGTTTAGATGAAGCTAAAATTCTAAACAGTTCAGACACTGAGCAGGTTCTAAAGATTCCTCCAACGCTGCTTCACTTACTGAGGACAAGGTAATCATGTTTGGGAGGATGCCAATGATTTTATTTTTAATGGAATTAATTTTATTTATGAAGAATCCCATTAAGTGATTACTGCTAAGAGCTAAGGGAATGGATGGATTGACAGAGCTATGACTCTGTAAGTTTGGCAACTTTAATGAAGACAAATCTAGGATTATTTTTTAATCCCCTCAATTAATGATTAAATATATGCTGCTCTAACTCAGTGAAGGGTCTGTTTATACAACAGTAGACTGTTTTTCTAGATCAGGTAGGATTCCTCGTGGTGTGTGGCGCTCCATTTTCTCTTCAATTTCCTAACATTTTTTCCCCAAAAAGAACGCAGCTCTAAATTAAACCAGGGAGCCAGCTTCCTGTGAATAATCGCCTTCTTTTTTAAGGGAGATACACTGTCTAATGCAAAACGCAACGTATATAACTATTAGTAAGACATTTACAGTTAAATAAATAAATCATTCTCATTTGTCATCCGGGATGGAAGTAACATTCCCTCTTAGTACATTTTGTTTCTCTTTTCAAACCTAGAGGTACGATCCAGAACTACTTTGGTTCAGACTGTAGCTTGTACTTACTTCCTGGTTCCTGAGCCAATCATTTGAGAATTCCCAAAATAGTGCGCAGCATTTGGTATTTTATTTTGGCAAAAGAGCAGCAGCCTGCAAACATGGAAACCAGCAAAAGAAACAGACCAGATTTAGAACAGAATAAAACATCTTATACCTGTATTGTGGAAGTAAAAATTCAGTGCAGTTTTACAGCACCAATCAACTGTTGAGTTAATGGCTAGTCTCTGTGAAAGGCATAGTGTATGTGTTGTTTGGGTTTTAACCATTAAGTTACTTAAAGCTCCTTTAAGTCTTTCATACAGTAGTTATGACATACCATCCGCCTCCATCAGCCAGTCATTCCAGAAGATCATCATCATCTGGGTTTCCACCCTCCTCTTGTTACTCCCTGGCAGAGAAAGTTGCACACAAATAAGATTTTGCATGACTTAAAAAGAGACAAAACTGACTGGTTTTACTTACAAGGCAGTATCTTAGCCTGAAATGTTTAATATAAGCAATTCTGGAATGATTACATAGTTGAACTAATTAGGTTCACTATTTGGCAAGAAACATTTTTTCTTGCCCACTCTTAATTCATAAACACTTGTGAATGAGTTATAAGTTGTTTACTACTTAATCAAAGCATGGTGTTGATATCATCACGATCATGAAGCAGGCCTGCTTTATGAAAGATGTGCAAAGCCTGATTGAGATCTATCCAAAATATTATGGGCTCTTTGGAAGTCAGTAGGGAAGGTTGATTCAAATTTCAAGAATCAATTTGATTCCAATTCTCAGGATTTAGAATAGATTATTTTCAATTTGATCTCAAATTAAATCTCTGGTATTAAAAACATTTTTTAACTGTTAACTGAATTTAATGACTGTGTAGTTATGCATTATAATGATACTAGTATCATTGTATTAACAATTAACTGCAAATTGATAAAGTAAAAGGAGTTAATGGCAGCCTTAAGGACCAAAGCCTCTCCCTGAATGTTGAGACATTTGTTTTCACAAACATGCTGTGGAGCAGAAAACCCAAACAGATCCAGGGTTGAAAATATAGACACCTGAGAATATCTACAGCTGCTATTTCTGTTTAATTCACTAATAATTTACTAAACCAAAATGAAAATAAATGTGAACACTAACCTAGCGTAATGTTAAAATTATGACATTAAAAATTCACCCCCCGGGCTGGAGTGTGAAGGCTCCAGTGAAGTATGGTGCGTCAATGCCTCCGACCACTAGGTGGAGATTGGCGCTTTGTTTTGTTTTTGCCCTGCTGAGAAGTAGTAATAGCCTAAGGCGGTTGTTTAGCTAAAGTCGGTTCTCTGTGTGCTCTACTGATAAAAAAACACAAAGTTACAGCTCCCACATAATTGGGCGTGCTGTGCGCAGACTGTGAGCTCTCTGGGGACAATAGAATTCTGTAGGAAATTATGGGAATACTTTCTGATCCTTTTCAAACTAATAAAGCACATTCAACGGCGACCTGGAAGTTATTCTGTTTGCGCATGCGCAAAGAAGCTGATGGTACATATCGGGTAGAGAGCGCGAGCGTGTCGCAGTGATTGGCATGTGAGATAAGACAACCACTCCAGCCACAGTACCTCGAAGCCGATAAAGATTGTGCTATGCCATTGAATTTTACAAATAGTGACTAAGCCCGGAAAAGCAGCACAAGTCTTAATATGCCACCCGATACATCCTGCTCTAGCCAGTTAGCAACACCCCTTCAAAAAAATGTCTGTACAACGCCATACTACTGCAAACCACACTCCTATCGTACTTTCAGTAAGCAAAAAAATAAAAATAAAAAATAAAAAAGTTATAATTTTAGCCACAACTTTTTAAATACATTTATGTATCCTTGTTTTTTGTAACTGCCTAAGCTAACTGGTAATTCGGCTTTTTTATACGACGTGAATTAAAACACAAATATTTACATCACCTTTAATCATCAAATAAAATAACAATTGTCTGGAAAGTTTTTCGTGTTTTTCATACCCAACTTCCTCTGCTCCGAAGATGAAGTCTGTTGAACAGCTGGTCTCCTCGGAATAGCGAGCACGGCTTTTTCACCATGTGCCGTTGTGTGGGTCTTCTTCCTCTTCTTCTTCTTCTTATTTTTCTCTTTTTTTAATGGCGGTTGGCAAACAACTTATAGGTGCATTACCGCCACCTTCCAGAATGGAGTATGGATCAGACAATCTATTAGATTCTCTCTAAACACCCGTTCTTTTTAGAAAACTAAAAATACTCCCAAAAGCTACATCCCCAGATGACCTCTCAAACAATTCCATTGTTTCTAATTTATTTTTATTCCTGCCTAATTCTCTACACAACATCTCTCTTTCTTGAGTATATTTATTACATTCTAAATAATTCTAAAATATGTTATGGGTCCTCTTCTTCGTTGTCTTGATGTTTTCATGGCGGTTGCAAATGAACAGCTTGGTACATTACCGCCACCAACCGGAAATTAGTGTGAATTAGGATGCGCAAGTTCATTCCAAAAACAACTACATTTATAGCAAACACAGATCTCAACAAATACCTCGAGCCAATGTCAGATGTGATTGTATTTAATATTTTAAATAAAACTTGTTTCTGTGGTGCTCATTTCCTGCAGAGCTACTCACCTATTACCTCTTCTATGGGTTTATCATATAATAAGCTGTTATGTAGGAGTTTTCTGAATGTATTTATTGGAAATACTGGAGGTTTCTTTAGGTTGTGTTTTCTTCCTGAAAGTAAGGGTAGCGTTTTACTAAGTATGGTGGAGTCTAAGCATGGGTTGTTCAAACTCTCTATTTTTTTTCAGCGATAAAATATCCATCCATCTATCCATTTTCTGACCCGCTTAATCTCTCATGGGGTCGTGGGGGTTGCTGGTGCCTATCTCCAGTGTTCACTGGGCGAGTGGCGGGGTAAACCCTGGACAGGTCGCCAGTCTGTCGTAGGGCCGCACATAGACAGACAGGACAAACAACCACTCATGCACACACTCACAGAACAATTTAGAGAGACCAATTAACCTAACAGTCATGTTTTTTGGACTGTGGGAGGAAGCCGGAGTACCCGGAGAGAACCCACGCATGCACAGGGAGAACATGCAAACTCCATGCATAAAGACCCAGGGTTGGGTGATAAAATATATGCAATTTAAAATTAAATACATTAAAGCATGGTTTGGGAGCATCAGTGCCTCAAGAGGTTGGACTTCATCCTGTAACCAGTGGGTTGCTGGTTTTATATCTCTCTTCGTGCCCTCTAAGTGCCCCACCTAAAGACAATTACAAGGTCGGCTTTCTATCACCTGAGGAACATTTCCAGGATTAAAGGACTAATGTCTCAGAAGGATCTGGAAAAACTAATTCATGAGTTTATGTTTAGTAGAATTGATTACTGCAACGGTGTTTTCACAGGTCTGCCTAAAAAGTGGATCAGACAGCTGCAGCTGATCCAGAATTCTGCTGCCCGTGTCCTCACTAAGACTAAGAAAGACTTCAAAATCCTTCTGTTAGTCTATAAATCCCTGAATGGCTTAGCACCTAAATAAATCACAGACTTGTTATCAGTGTATCAACCCTCCAGACCACTAAGGTCTTCTGGCTCCAGCCTGCTCTGCAGAACCAGAACTAAACACGGAGAAGCAGCATTTAGTTCCTATGCTCTACTTATCTTGGGGTATCTTGGGGTCTTGTTCACGAATGAGGGGAGGATGGAGCGGGAAATCGACAGGCGGATTGGTGCAGCGTCTGCTGTGAAGCGGGCGCTGTACCGATCCGTTGTGGTGAAGAGAGAGCTGAGCCAAAAGGCGAAGCTCTCGATTTACCGGTCGATCTACGTTCCTACCCTCATCTATGGTCACGAGCTTTGGGTCGTGACCGAAAGAACGAGATCCCGGATACAAGCGGCTGAAATGAGTTTTCTCCGTAGTGTGTCTGGGCTCTCCCTTAGAGATAGGGTGAGGAGCTCAGTCATCCGGGGAGGACTCAGAGTAGAGCCGCTGCTCCTCCACGTCGAGAGGAGCCAGTTGAGGTGGCTCGGGCATCTGGTCAGGATGCCTCCTGGACGCCTCCCTGGTGAGGTGTTCCGGGCACGTCCCACCGGGAGGAGGCCCAGGGGAAGACCCAGGACACGCTGGAGGGACTATGTCTCCCGGCTGGCCTGGGAACGCCTTGGGATTCCCCCAGAGGAGCTGGCCCAAGTGGCTGGGGAGAGGGACGTCTGGGCCTCCCTACTGAAGCTGCTACCCCCGCGACCCGACCCCGGATAAGCGGAAGAAGACGGACGGACGGACGGCTCTACTTATCTGGAACAAACTTCCAGAAAACTGTAAAAGTGCTGAAAGCCTGAGTTCTTTTAAATCAAGATTAAAAACACATTTGTTTAAAATTGCCTTTGGCTGTTCTATTAAACTGTTCTACTGTTTTTAATATTCTTCTTTGTTTCTACATCCCTACTTGCTTTTATTTTATTTTCTATTTACATTTTATTCCTACTTGCTTTTATTTTGCTATATTTTAATCATGTAAAGCACTTTGCATTGTCTTTGTACTGAATTGTGCTATATAAATAAATTTGCCTTGCCTTGCCTAAGTGGATACGTGTGCAACCTACTGCTCCCTTTAAAGGGGGTGGGTTAAAATCCAGAGAATTTTTTCACCCAGAGGGACAATATTTCTTATAATGATGTTTTCTGTCCACTGTATATTTAAGCATCATCACAGGTTTGAATTGTAAATATGAAAAGATGAGAAATTTAGAAATTACAAATTTGGTTGCGCTCATTTTAATAGCACTGAAGCTCAACTTTGAAGCAAAAGGAGGCGTTTGTGTCAAAGACTCTTATTTTGAAATTTCAATTGAACCGGAAGTGGTGTGTACGTAGGTTTATCGTGACCGCACCGATCAGTAAGTGAAGAACCAAGGTGTTTGCCGGAGCTTATTGGGAACAATCAGGGAGTTATTACTGTTGTGACATTAAAGATTAAAAATAAAGAGGAATAAAATAAAGGTAACCGCACTGGCAAACGGCAGCAGGAACCCACCCAACAGTGTAAAAGCAGTGCATGACGACGTCAGGTGACAACACGGCCCGATAACGGGGAGGACAGGTTGTAACGACAGGTTGTAACAGCAGTGAAGACGACAGGTATAACAGCACAGGGAGATGACGGGAAAACGACAGCAAACCGAGATCACGTGATTAAAGGTTCAACAACAAGGTCAAACAACATAAAGTGAAGAAATGCCATGCACTTGATCCCTCATGTAGACACAATACATATGCTCACAGCACATAGACACGACATAAGCAGCTTCCATTACATAAACACAATACATATACACCTTACATAGACACATACATGGACACATGAACACGTCAGAAGACGCATAAACATATTTCTGGCACAAATGGAACCCCATATAACAGAGCGATAAAATGTTGTAAATACCTGCAAAACTCCTCAACGGTGTCCTCTAAAGCCGCAGGTGTGTTTTGGATCAAGCAGGAACCACATGTCAGCTTAACCAATGAACAGCGTCAGTGAGCAGCATGTAGGCTGCTACCATACACACATATATAAGCATAGACATATAAAGAGTAGACCCCGCATCGACCGCTATCGCCTATAGGCGCTGACGAGATTTAGGGGCGCCATCTTGGGGCGGTCGACAACTCCGCTCAGTCTAATGTGTTAACCAGGTGCAGGATCAATTTTAATCAACTATAACTCGTTTAATGTTGAACTAATTTTCACATTTGTTTTGCTTAAAACTTTAAAACTATAGCTATTATATCAAATGGTCCAGTGCGTTTAAATAATCTTAGTGAGGTTAAAAGTAATAGAATATTCTGACATGATGTATGTATGTTTCAAAACACAGCCACTCACACATTTTTATAATTTTTTTATTACTATATAAACAAACACATTTGTACATGTACACATATATATGTACATATATATACGTTCCAAAAAGAACCCGTGATAGGCGAAATCCGTGACGTAGTAACCTTTATTTATTTATTTTACAATTATTATACAATGAAATATAGTACATTGAAACCAAAGAACAAAATCTTTTTACAGGCCCAAGCATTTGTTTAACAAATAAAAGTACTGTATAAACGTTTTTTATTTATTATTGACAAATAACTACTGTGCTGTAAAATAATAATTTTAATCATCAATACGAACTGCGGAGATCAGTACCGCCCCGCCGCGACCCAAGTCATTGTATTAGAACGGGAGAAAAAGAAAAATTATTATGAAAAAAATACGAAGTACAGTAGGAAAAATAGTGACTCGCGTGTATTTCACTGCTCTTCTGACTGAGCCGCTGCATCCTGATTGCGCTCTGTAGCGTTTTTTTTTCTTCTAAAGCCCGCGGTGCAGGTGTGTTTTTTTTTTCGGGAGAAGAATATAGTTATCGGTAGTTGTTGTCGCTCTTCTTACTTCTGGGCAAAAAGATTCTTATAAACTGACATGCCAACACCGATTATTATTGAAAACTGTAATGAACTGCAGCGGCTCATCAATGCAAGTCCGTGAAGCAGCGAGACCGTGAAAGGTGAACCGCGATATAGCGAGGGCTCTCTGTGTATATATATATATATATATATATATATATATATATATATATATATATATATATATATATATATATATATATATATATATACATATACATATATATATATATATATATATATATATATATATATATATATATATATATATATATATATATATATAGTTTCCTCTGAGTCCCGGTGTAGAGCTTCTAACTGGTGCTGATTGGAAGTGGAGGCCTGGTGACGCCCCTGCTCCAGGACCTGTAGGCCTCCAGGACTCTGAGGCGTGCAGGAAGATTGTGGCTGATCCCTTCACCCCAGTCACAGACTATTTCAGTCACTTCCCTCTGGCAGGAGGCTGCGCTCCATCAGGACCAGAACCAGAACAGGCTGCAGTCCATCAGGACCAGAACAGGCTGCGCTCCATCAGAACCAGAACCAGAACAGGCTGCGCTCCATCAGAACCAGAACCAGAACAGGCTGCGCTCCATCAGGACCAGAACCAGAACAGGCTGCGCTCCATCAGAACCAGAACCTCACGCCACAACAACAGTTTCTTCCATCTGCTACCAGCCTGATGAACAAGGCCAAGAGCCGCCTGTGACTCTGGACACTGTCTCTCTCCCCCGTTCAGGACTTACAAGCTTCTGTGTTACATTAACACACAGTTTACTGAGTGGATATAGCTTCTGTATATATATAGATTTTATTTTATTGTATTTTTATGTTTTGTCTGCACCATCATCACCAAGTCAAATTGCTTGTAGGTGCAAACCTACTTGGCGATTAAACTTGATTCTGATTCTGCAGCCCAGCAGCTCCTCTTCCTCTCCCAGCTCAGCTTCTTTTATGGTGGACAGGTTAGTGGTTCTGGAGGCTACAGCAGCTATCCAGGAGTTTACTACAGCAGCGCTACTAGAGCTGTTGACAGCGGTTCTACTTATTGGCTCCAGCAGGGAGCTCCAGACAACAGCAGCCCTCAGCAGTCTGCAGAGGAGAGCTGGAGCTCTTCATCTGATACCAGCGGTGAGGACCAGCCGCTCTTCACTCCTGTAGATGAAGAGCATCAAGCGTACGCTTTCAAGTCCAAGTCTGGCTACAACCGTAAGCAGCTGAGCTTCTTTTAGTTCTTCTACAACAGAACCAATAGTGTTCCCCATCCTGGGAAGAAGCTCAGCATCCAGACAGAAAGGGAAGCGAGGCTCTCTTCACTGTATTACTCTGCTGGCTGCTCTGACAGAATCTTGATGGAGAAAAAGGGGGTGATGTGGAGCGGTGGAAGAGAGAGAGAGAGACAGCTGCTGAAGTCATGGCAGCCATGCCACAAAAAGGCTGTGCAGCAGCACCCAATACGATGAAAACCAGGAGTTAACTGATTAAAGAGCAAAGCGGAATGCCACAGGTCATGAGTGCAGCTTGTCCTGCAGGGCTGAGGGAACGGTGCGGGGTTATACCGTGTACCGTTGCATCCCTGCTGTTTGTTGCAGTGGGCCTACCACAGCCCACAGTGCAGCAGCAGACTGGCCTCCTTCAACTTTGGGCTTGGCTCGCCATCAAACTCTGCTCCTCCATCCGTTCATGTGCTGGAGGAACCCAACAAAAGCTGTCAGAAAGGATCAGAAGGTTATGGCTGGATTCATATACGTCCCATTTGACTGCAACTCTATATCAATAGAATTATTTTTGTTAACAATTCAAAGATGACTAAATGTTTCTAAACACAGTTTTTTCTGTACTGCACCTTTAAGGATGTAAATATGTTGGTGAAGATTCTCAGTCATCCAGGTCCTGATCCTGGAACCCTGATTGGATTTATAGCACTCAGAAATACAGGGTTTCTTGAATGCATCGTAGTTGCTGTCTGATGATTCAGGGTTTTTAACCTTTTTGACCTCAGGGCCCAACTTTTCCTGTCCAAATGGGCCCATTTATAATATCAACAGTCTCATGGGTTACCGAAATGGTGGCACTTCCAATTGATTTATATTAAATATCTTGCACAATGATAATAAGTGTTCTGATATCCGTATCCAATCCAAGAACAAATAACACGGTGATCAAAAAAAGAAACCAAAATACTTTGATGCTCACAAGAACATTTATTTTTCAGGTTTGTATAAACCTGCACATACAGATTGCATCCTGGCCTGGGATTAAGTGAAAGAAGTCAAATTGTGATATCATCCAGCCCTACGTTGGATGTTTGGTTTCTAGGTGACGCCTTAACTTTGAAGGCTTAAGTGCTTCGTTGGATAGCATCAGTCCACACTCCACACATCGTGCTCTGGGCTCTTTGTCGTTACCTCCATTAACAAAGCCAGACTAATAAATTCAGGATCCTACTTGTGAAAATGTTTCCTCTTTTTTGGACGGGAAAGGTAATCGTTTTCGTCATAATGTTTTTGTTTTAAATACGTCTCCCATTTTCAGGCATGCCGGTTCTTCTTCTTCTTGCGGACCTCTAGGTGCCACTGGCGGCCCAACTGTGGGCCGGGGCCCCGTTGTTAAGAATGGCTCTTCTAGTCGTCTGATGTCCTCCCTACATCTTCTACGTGACAAAAATTTACTCTATTGGCCCTAGTCTTAGAAAACTGATGAAGTCTTCTTTCTTCTAGCTCTGAATCTCACTTATTTAATAAGCTGTTTTTTACCCCCAACTAAAGAAGCCACATCTGGATTCTTCTCTTCCTGACGGCTATAGAACCATCTCCAACTTCCCATTTCAATCACAGATCCTTGAAAATGTAGCTGAAAAACTGAATCACTTTCTGGCAGATATGGACATCATTAATCCTTTTCAATCTCTTTTCTGAATATTAAACTCTTTAAATAAACGACACACTGCAATGAAAAGGTGCCTTCTTAGAAGCCCCAGGCTTTCATTTACCCGGCTAAACCAACTCCTGGAGTTTTAAATCCTGGGGCTATCAATGGAAAAGGGGCCATTATTGCATTTAGGCAGCTGGACTTTTCACAGTGGAAGAGGAGTGGCATTTATTCACTGTTAAACTATTTAAAGCTACTAAGTTGCAGGTTCAAAAACTCAGAAACAAATAAAGAAGCAATCTATAAAAAACATAATATATGTAAAACAACAAATAAGACTTCAACAGCCAAAATTTCCAACTGAGTGAAAATCCAGAAAAATTATTTTTGGGAGAAGATTAGAAAGCAAAAGATGAGTCGGCATGCCTGATATGTAAAGATCATTATTTCAATAGTTGTTGTGCGATGATGGAGGAAATGAGGTCACCCCTCCGCTCTGCTGCTGTTAAAATGTTTGACCCAAGTCATACATTTTAAAGGCAAAGGTACCAAACAATCCTAAAAATGTAAGGAAACTTCTGACCTTCAAGAAAGTAGTAAAACAATGTCTGACAAAAGGTGATTAATTATTCAGCCATTTACAGAACAGAAATAATTATGGCAATCCTGATTCAGCTAAAACAGCAAAGGTTTTATTTAGATTTTGTTTAGGGGACCCACAGGTTAACTAATTAAGCAATCACATTCAGAAAAAACCCCATCCTTCCTAAGGAGAAAAAAAACAGAACTTACATAAATCTCTCTACCTAAGAGGGTGGGCCTAGTGATTAAAGCAACAAGCATAGACTGAGAACACACCTATGCTACAGGTCATTCTGAACAAATGCAGCACAGTGACATAAACTTGTAAAGATTTGAGAAATCTAAAAATTACATACTAGAGATATGCTGAAAAAACTAGAAAGTAAAAACTGTTGCCTTTAATGACAACAAACATCTCACAGAAAACTAGAGCTGTGCAGTTTGACTTAGTATTTCTAGCAGAGCCATTTCCCTCATGTATGGATTCTCATGTGTGTGTTAAAGGTTGCTTTATGTCTAAATCTTTGTCCACATACATCACAACAATAAGGCTTCTGTCCTGTGTGGATCCTCATGTGTTTGTTCAAATTTCCAGTTTCGCTAAATTTTTGTCCACATATATCACAACAATAAGGCTTCTGTCCTGTGTGGATTCTCATGTGTTTGTCTAAAGTTCCTTTTTCATTAAATCGTTGTCCACAAATATCACAACAACAACGCTTCTGTCCAGTGTGGATTCTCATGTGTGTGTTTAAAGTTGTTTTTTGCCTAAATCTTTTTCCACACAGATCACAACAGAAAGGCTTCTCTCCTGTATGAATTCTCATGTGTTTATTTAAAGTTGTTTTGTGGCTAAATCTTTGTCCACATAGATCACAACAGAAAGGCTTCTGTCCTGTGTGAATTCTCATGTGTCTGTTTAGATTTGCTCTTATGCTAAATTTTTGTCCACATAGATCACAACAGAAAGGCTTCTGTCCTGTGTGAATTCTCATGTGTTTGTTTAAAGTTCGTTTTTCACCAAATCTTTGTCCACATTGATCACAACAGTAAGGCTTCTGTCCAGTGTGGATTCTCATGTGTGTGTTTAAAGTTGTTTTTTGCCTAAATCTTTTTCCACACAGATCACAACAGAAAGGCTTCTCTCCTTTATGAATTCTCATGTGATTATTCAAAGTTGTTTTGTGGCTAAATCTTTTCCCACATAGATCACAACAGAAAGGCTTCTGTCCTGTGTGAATTCTCATGTGTGAGTTTAAATTTGCTTTAGAGCTAAATCTTTGTCCACATTGATCACAAGATAAAAGCTTCTGTCCTGTATGGATTCCCATGTGTGCTTTTAAATTAGAGTTTTGGTTAAATCTTTGTCCACATAGATCACAACAGAAAGGCTTCTCTCCTGTGTGGATTCTCATGTGTCTGTTTAAATCATATTTTCCCATAAATGTTTTGCCACAGTCATCACAGCTAAGCTTCCCTCGTGTCTGTACTTTCCTACATGACTCCACATTTTTCTTCTCTGTAGAACATTTCTTATATTCAGAGTCTGACAAGTGTTTCAGCTCAGAGTAGGGGTGTTCTACATCACTGTCCTCTTCATCCTCCTCAGTGTCTTCAGCCTCTGAAGAAGTGGAAGCATCTCCATGATCTTGTATCCTGATGGATTCTTCTCCATCATTCTCTTCTGGAAGCTCTCTGCCTTTAATCTGGTCTGGATAAAGCTGTGAGAGCAGCAGAGACTGTTCATCATCCAGACTCTTTATGGGAGGAGCAGAGACTGGAAACCTGATGGCATTAATCACCTCCTTCCCATTGAGCTGCTCTCCTGGCAGACTGATGTAGACTCCCTCCTGTTCCTCCTTTATGTGGGGGGGCTTTGGGTCATGCAGGTCATCAGGAGGTCTGTGGTCTAAAGAAGCTTTTTTAACAATCAGCTTCTTAACATCTGCAGGAAACATTGAAACACATTATGCATTTTAGAAAGTATTTTGATCTCAGCCTACCATTTTAACCTCTGAATATCCATTGAGCGGAGCGGCTTTGTTGCTAACCAAAGTCAGTTTTTTAGTGCATTGTACCTCATAAAATTGGCCAGTAAGCACAAATTTAATCAAATGTAAAAGGCACACCAGATTGTAAGGTCAACATCAACTTTTGAGAAAATGTAAGGATTTTAAGTGCACCTTATAGTACAAAAAATACGGTAACACAACAAAAAAAGACATGATGCCAAAACCACGGTTAATGGAGACGACTTTTGTGCAGATGATTTATTTTGTAAATTTTATTCTATTTAACTTGTTTACTCCTATTCAGTAAACTAATAGAAACCTGTTCTGTTAAATTTTATAAATATGTTCAAGTTTAATAATATGTAAGAAAACAACTATGTTTGCTTATTCAGCCAGTATTTAACAAAGGTGGCACAAAAAAACTGTTAAAACATAAGGATGGGTATCTTATAAAATTTAGCGTACTGTAAAAAAATAACTACATGTTATGCTGGTGAAGATTTGTTTTTTAACTTTTTTGAAACTACATGTTATAGAAAGACCCTGTTGATACAAGAAAAAGTTGCCATGGTAACTGGATCCTGGAAGAGCAGATTCAGTCAACTCCGACTTATTTTTAACGGAGCAGAAATCTAGACATGGAAGTAGAGATGTTTTACTTTTGTTAAGAAGTATAAGAGGAGTGTCGACGCTTTATTCTTCAATTCAATTTTATTTATATAGCGCCAAATCATGAAACATGTCATCTCAAGGCACTTTACAAAATCAAGTTCAATCGTATTATACAGATTGGGTCAGATTATACAGATTGGTCAAAAATGTCCTATATAAGGAAACCAGTTGATTGCATCAAAGTCCCGACAAGCAGCATTCACTCCTGGGGAAGCCGTAGAGCCTACAGGGAGAGTCATCTGCATTGTACATGGCTTTGCTGCAATCCCTCATACTGAGCAAGCATGAAGCGACAGTGGGAAGAAAAACCACCCATTAACGGGAAGGAAAAACCTCCGGCAGAACCGGGCTCAGTATGAACGGTCATCTGCCTCGACCGACTGGGGTTACAGAAGACAGAAGCAGAGACACAACAAGAGAGACAAAAAAGCACAGAAGCACACATTGATCTAGTAATCTGTTCTACATTAGATGGTAGTAGCAGGGTGAGCCGTCTTCTCTGGATGATGTCACAGTTAACAGAACGCCAGACCAGGTGTACCTACTATGAAGAAAAAGAGAGAGAGCAAAAAGTTAAAAGCTGAAATGACGACAGTCATTTCAATGTAATACAATGCAAAACTGGAGAACAGTAGACTGAAGAACAGTAGAAATCAGTAGAGTGAGAAAATTAGACCCTGATGTCCTCCAGCAGCCTAAGCCTATAGCAGCACAACTATAGAGATAGCTCAGGGTAATGAGTCACTCTAACTATAAGCTTTGTCAAAAAGGAAAGTTTTAAGCATTAGTCTTAAAAATAGATAGGGTGTCTGCCTCACGGACCAAAACTGGGAGTTGGTTCCACAGGAGAGGAGCCTGATAGCTAAAGGATCTGCCTCCCATTCTACTTTTAGAGACTCTACGAACCACCAGCAGACCTGCAGTCTGAGAGCGAAGTGCTCTGTTAGGAACATACGGGGTAATCAGAGCTCTGATATATGATGGAGCTTGATTATTAAGGGCTTTATACGTTAGAGAGAATTTTAAAATCTATTCTTGATTTAACAGGAAGTCCAATGGAGGGAAGCTAAAATTGGAGAAATATGATCCCTCTTGTTGATTTTCATCAGAACTCTTGCCTGCAGCATTTTGGATCAGCTGAAGGCTTTGAACTGCATTTTGTGGACTTCCTGATAGTAAAGAATTACAATAGTCCAGCCTTGAAGTAACAAATGCATGGACTAGTTTTTCAGCATCACTCCTGGACAGAATGTTTCTAATTTTGGCGATATTCCGGAGGTGAAAAAAGGAAACTCTGGAAACCTGTTTAATATGGGATTTAAATGACATGTCTTGGTCGAAAACAACACCAAGATTTTTAGCTTTATTACCAGAGGCCAAGTTAATGCCATCCAGATTAAGTGATTGATAAAGAACTTTATTTTTTGAAGACTCTGGCCCAAAGATTACAACTTCTGTCTTGTCAGAATTTAAATGCAGGAAATTTAAAGTCATCCAGCTTTTGATGTCATCAAGACATGACTGCAGTCGAAGTAACTGATTGGATTCATCAGGATTTATGGATAAATATAGCTGAGTGTCATCAGCATAACAGTGGAAATTAATCCCATGCTGTCTGATAATTTTGCCAATCGGAAGCATATATATAGTAAATAGAATTGGTCCAAGGACTGAACCCTGTGGTACTCCACAGGTGACCCTAGAGTTTGAGGAAGATTTATTATTAACATGGAACAAACTGGAATCTGTCCGACAGATAAGATTTAAACCAGTCCTAATGCTTTTCCCTTAATCCCTACAGTATGCTCAAGTCTTTGTAGGAGAATATTGTAATTCAACTGTATCAAATGCAGCACTGAGATCTAACAGGACAAGTATAGACACAAGTCCATTATCTGAGGCCATGAGAATATCATTGGTGACCTTCACCAGAGCTGTTTCAGTGCTATGATGAGCTCTAAAGCCTGACTGAAACTCCTCAAGTAGGTCATTACTTTGTAAATGTTCACATAGTTGATTAGCAACTACTTTCTCAAGAATTTTAGATAGACAAAGAAGATTAGATATAGGTCTGTAATTTACTAACTCATCTTGATCAAGAGATGGTTTCTTAAGTAAAGGTTTAATAACAGCTACTTTAAAAGCCTGTGGTACATATCCATTTACCAAGGATAGATTAATCATGTCCTAAAATAGGACCACTGATCAGAGGTAATACCTCCTTAAACAACTTGGTAGGGATTGGGTCTAACATACAGGTAGAAGTTTAGATGAAGCTAAAATTTTAGATAGCTCAGAAAGCTCTACTGCTTTTAAACAGTTCAGACACTGCGCAGGTTCTAAGGATTCCTCCAATCGCTGCCTCACTTACTGAGGACGAGGTAATCATGTTTGGGAGGATGCCAATTATTTTATTTTTAATGGAATCAATTTTATTTATGAAGAATCCCATAAAATCATTACTGCTAAGAGCTAAGGGAATGGATGGATCAACAGAGCTGTGGCTCTGGGTAAAGTTTGGCAACTGTACTGAAGAGAAATCTAGGATTATTCTTATTCTCCTCAATTAATGATGAAAAATATGCTGCTCTAACTCTGCGAAGGGTCCTGTTATACAACAATAGACTGTCCCTCCAGATTAGTAGGATTCCTCTTGGTGTGTAGAGCGCCATTTTCTCTCCAATTTCCTAACATTGTGCTTCAAGGAACGCAGCTCTGAATTAAACCAAGGAGCCAGCTTCCTGTGAATAATCACCTTCTTTTTCAAGGGAGCTACATTGTCTAATGCAGAACGCAATGACGAAGTCATACCGTTTACAAAGACATCTATTTGTGAATTGGAAGAAACAACATTGCTGCCATCTACAGGGCATTTCTGCAATACGGAGGATATTAAAAAAGGGGACAGACTCTTTAAGTTTTGATACAGCATTATCCGATAAAGATCTACTATAATGGAACCCTCTTTTGGGGGTGGAGAACTCAGTTAGATTAAACTCAAATGTTATTAAAAATGATCAGATAGGACAGGGTTGTGAGGAAATACTGTTAATTCTTCACAATCAATGCCATATGTCAGCACAAAGTCTAAAGTATGGAGCCAAGAGTGCTTCGGTTTATGCACATTTTGAGCAAAACCAATTGAATCTAGGATAGTTTTAAAGGCTACACTAAGGTTATCACATTCTGTGTCAACATGGATGTTAAAATCACCCACTATAATAACCTTATCAGTATTTAACACCAAATCAGATAAGAAATCTGACAACTCATCCAAAAACTGAGTGTAAGGGCCTGGTGGACGATATAAAACAACAAACAGAAGAGGTTTTATTGCTTTGCAGTTTGGATGAGGGAAACTGAGGGTTAAATGTTCAAAAGAGCTGTAATTATTAGTTGGCCTGGGACTAATTAATAAATCAGACTGAAAGATAGTTGCCACTCCTCCTCCTCTTCCCACAGATCTGGGAATGTGGACATTTGAATAACTGGAGGGAGTTGACTCATTTATACTAACGTAGTCCTCTTGTAGCCAGGTTTCTGTGAGACAAAACAAATCAATCTGATTATCAGAAATCAATTCATTAACTAACAAAGTCTTTGGAGGGAGAGACCTTATATTTAATAGACCACATTTAATTGTTTTATTTTTAGGTTCAAGGTGAACCGTATTGATTTTTATTAGGTTTTTATGATTTGTTCCTTTTAGATAAGTTTTTGATCTGTTAAGTTTTGGCCGTGGGAAAGACACCGTCTCAATAGGATAATGGATGGGTAACAGTACAGAAGCTGCAGAGAGGTGTGTTAAACTACGGCTCTGCTTCCTGGTCTGGACCCTGGGTTGTCAGCATTTAGGAGGACTAATAAATCCGGCCAGATTTCTAGAAAGAAGAGCTGCACCATTCAAAGTAGGATGGATGCCGTCTCTCCGGATCAGACCAGGTTTTCCCCAGAAAGTTCTCCAGTTATCAATGTAGCCCACGTCGTTTTCAGGACACCACCTAGACAACCAGCGGTTGAATGATGACATGCGGCTAAACATGTCATCACTGGTCAAATCAGGCAGGGGACCAGAGAAAATTACTGAGTCCGACATTGCTTTAGCAAACTCACAAACCGAAGCAACACCAACTTTGGTGACCTCTGATCGGCGTGATCGGGTGTCATTACCGCCAGCGTGAATAACAATCTTACTGTATTTACGCTTATCCTTAGCCAGTAGTTTTAGGTAGGATTCTATGTCGCCTGTTCTGGCCCCTGGCTGGCATTTAACTATGGTCCCTGGTGTCTCTAGTGCCACGTTTCTGACTATTGAGCTCCCAATCACCAGGATCGGCTTCTCAGCGGGTGTGTCGCTGAGTGGGGAAAATTTGTTAGAAACGCAGACGGGTTGGTGGTGAACTGGGGGCTTAAATCTAGAGCTATGCTTCCTACGAACTGTCACCCAGCCGGCCTGCTTACCCGGCTGCTCGGGTGCTTCTGGAGGACCACTAAGTGAACTAACGCTAGGTCTATGTGGCTCCGCGCTAGCAGAGGGGCGGCTATCAGCTGGTCTTTCCATAGTACGGAGCCGGGACTCTAATTCTGACACCCTCGCCTCCAAAGCTACAAAAACACTACATTTATTACAAGTACCATTATCACTAAAGGAGGCAGAGGAATAGCTAAACATCTGACACAGAGAGCAGGAGATAAGGGGAGACTTAGTCAGAGATGGAGAAGCTGAAGTAATAGTAGGAGAGGAAGCCATTGTGGAGCTAAAGCTAGGCTAGGCTAAAGCTAGGCTAGCGCCCTTCTACCACGCCAAGAGAGCAAACCGTGAAACACGAGGAGTTCCCAAGCGTGATGTGCAGCAACAGAAAATGTTTTAAAAGTGCTTATGTGTTAGAAACAGATGTTACAGCAAAGAGATTAAAGATAAAAGCGAGAGAATCTGGAGCAACAAACCGTTGCTCACGCAGTGAAAACAGGAAGTGATACAATACGCCTTACCGCAAACAGGAAGTGACGTCAGCCAAGGAGGAGTCAGACGATATGTGCGCTATTCTCATTATTGTCTTTATTTATCTAAATAAGTAAATAGCTCTGTGGTTGTTTCCAGATTTCTGAAATTGTTCTGATGGTCACTCCGTCTGTTGCCACCAAAAACTCCACCTTCCAGAGTCAATTCTGGCTCTCTGCTTTATTCTTGCAAAATCTTTGTTACTAGATAGACCAGCATGAATGGATCAAATGAAACAGACCCCAAATGTTCAACTAATACTAAATAAAGTAATAAAGTAGATTTGAGTTCTTAGCGGTATTATTAGGCTGCGGTTTTTAGAATGAAGAACTGCTTTTTTACTTTATTTTATTAAAGAGTAGCACTCATGAAGAGTGCCTCAAGGCTCAAATCTTGGCCTCTTCCTCTTCTGTCTTTTTCTGTCCGTTTGGGTTCGGTTCTAAGAAACCAGTATTTAGCTTTCTTTTTTTAAAGGCAGAAAACAGTCAGACTTTTATGACACTAAAAAGGAAAATAGTTGCTCTAAAAACAAACTTGTCAAAGGCATTGCAGAAAGCATGGATGTCAAAGTTTCTGTGGGACCTTAAAGTCAGTATCTGACACACGCTGCTACTGACCTGAGTATAAGACTTGAGAATAATCTGAACTTTGATGCTGAGCTAAAATCTGTGCTCCACTCCAGCTTTTTCAGACTGACAAACCTGACTAAGGATTTTAATCTATACTTTAATTACAACTTACTTATATAGCTGCACTGCACTTTACTCTGGGCTTAGTAAAACTCCAGTGGCTTGACTGCAGCTGCTCTTCTTTTAGCTGCTACCAGAAAATAAAAGCATGTTTTTCCACTTTTAGCAGCCATTCATTGGCTACTGGTTGACATTAAAATGGATTTTAGAATTCTTTTATCTATTTTAAATGTCTTGATGGCCTTGCTTTCTACTATGTGTCAGAGCTGCTTCATCTGCACGCTCCCTCTCATATGCTCAGGTCTGCAGATCAGTTTTTATCAGTCACCTGTGGTGCCATCAAGCCATGGAGGAAAAATCAGACTGAGTTGGAATCAAAGAAGTTTGTTCCTTTTCCAGGCACCAAGGAACTGCCCCCCCCCAGCTGGATGTAAGCTAAGTGTGCAGTCTTTGTTGTGCAGAAGCAGACGCTGCAGTAAAAGAATGCATCTATGCTGAAACATGTGATTTTTCTCCTCAGCTGCTGCAGGAAAGCTGACTCCAGACGGAGTGCAGAGGTCTGCCTTTAGCAGCCAGGCCAAGCTGAGAGGAGGAGCTGATGTGAAATGGCCCACTGCAGCCCACTCACAGGCCCCACAGGAGCAGCTAGGCCAGCCCAGCTGAGAGGAGGCCCCACTTCTCCATGCTGCAGCCCCCATTTGCCCTGCTGCAGCCCTGCACAGCTGACTTTTCTACAGCCTAGGACCCGCAGCTGCCCTCTAACAGCTACGTTTCAGCTAGCCGCATGACTGCATGCTGCTGAGCAGACAACCAGCTTTTCCTTGGAGGAAAACTGCTTCCACTGGACGCCCAAAGTCAATCTGATTGCCACTCAGCTTCAGCCACTCATTGCCTTTGTCAGCCTCTGATAGCTGTCTCTTTGCTACACTTTGCTTTATGTAGCAGGGATTCAGGCAATGCATTCAAATGCAGAAAGCCTTTCAGAAAGCTCATTTGGAGCAGCCAACACATTTAACCACAGTTGCTAATCACTGTCTTTAAAAAAGCTTCTTATTCTGACAGCCTGCTTGACACATGGATAAACAATGGAAGAACAAATGTTCCTGTGGAGGGAGGGGCAATATTTAGTCTGATAGGAAGCTGATGAATCCAGAGAGTTTTGGCCTTTAGCTGCAACACAGGACCCAGAAACAAAGTAAAGCAATGGTTACTGTTGATAGGAGCAGCAGTTAATGGAAAGCTGCTATCAGTCTCCTCCTTCACAAGGAGCTGCTCTCCTTCCTGACGGGCCCCGGGTTCCTCCTGTTCCTCCTTTATGTGGAGGGGCTCTGACTCCTGCTGCTCCCCCTCAGGACTCTGTTCTTCAGGAGCCTCTTCTTTAACATCTGCAGCCAACACTGAAACACATTACATGCTTTATCAACAACTAGATCTTTACAATGTTGCCACCATGGTCTTTAGTGTCATTCTGCTGTGGAGATTCAATGGGATTATTCTGCTAAAAGCATTTACTAACTGCTAAACTCTGCATGTGTTTTTCTATCTATGTTAGCAGCTTCTTCATCTTCTTTAGCCAGTTAAGTTCTCAGAGCAGCTGAGGAAGGTCCAAAGAGCCTCTTGTTGCTCTGAAGCCACAGTTTGCAGAGTTCTGCCACATAAAGGGATGGACAAGGAGAGCTTTGATGAGAGAAGCAGTCAATGGAAACTCTGGAGGAGCTGCAGAGATCAGCAGCTCAGGTGGACAATCTGACAACAGGACAGCTTTTTTTCTGGAGCGTCTCCAAAACTAGGAATTTTATGGACAAGTGGTGAGAAGAAAGCCAGAGGAAGTCCTGTTGGACTTTGTTACAAGCATGTAGGAGATTCCTCCAGAATGTCACCAGATGAGACTAAAAGTGATGGCAAAAGCTGAACGTTTGGCTCCACACCACCACTGTTCATCACCCTGACCACTGCACCCCCCATTACTGTATCCGTGGCAGAAGTAGCCAGATCCAAACAATGAAGGCAACACTTCAGCTCCATACAAAGTATTCTATGTCTCAGCATAACTGTGTGCAACAGCGTTTAGCTTTAACTTGGACAATCCCACTTGCTCTCTATGTATCAGTGCAATGGGGAAATAGCGCCCCCTCTCTGTGTGCTTGCTTATGTGTTGCTGGCCCCTGTAGTCAGTGGCAGTCTGTGAAAGCTGCACAGAGCTGAGTTGCTAACAGTAGAAAAGTGTTAGCAACATAATAAAACATCATTTTTTTAACAACTTAGACAAGTACGGTGGAATGACTATTTACTAGATGTGTGCCTGGCACCAATTTTAGTGCTTTTAGTTGAGTTAATATTGTAAAAGACTTGATGTGCTAAGCTAAAGCTAACATAAGGCCCTGTTGTAGCGTGCTGAGTGAAGCTGAGCCGTTGCACTGATTCAAAGCCCGTTATGTTCTCATTCAGCTCCATCATTTATTATTGCATTCTTCATTGCGCTTCCATGTGCAGTATGGGAGCTGCAGAGTGACGCAGAAGGACTCAGCTCGGCTGCTGAGGACAGCACAGGGAGTTGTGGGATGCCGTGTGTAAGAAGTGGAGTCACTTTCTGCTGCACTAATCCAGAGAAGGGCCAGACGCATTGCCACAGACCCCCCCCCCCCCCCCACCCAGGCAATGCTCTGTTTGAGCCTCTCCTGTCAGCTAGACGCTCCACAAACATCAAATCACAACTAATTCACTGACAAACAGCTTCTTGACTAAAGCTGGGAGCTCTATCGCCCCCTGCTGGCAAGACTGAGTCTGTCCACATTCCACTATCACTACTGGGAATGGAGCTTTCTGCATCTTTAACTATCAGCAAGGTTTTACTGCACAGCTTCATGCACACTTCTGGATATTAAGCTTTAAGAATATTGCAGAGAATTTACTACAGGCATGAATGGATCATGGTTGAAGCTTTGAGTGACTAACTCATGTAGCACCATGGATCAGATTTTAGTTCAATAGGACTGACTTTCACAACTTGGTGCCAGTCCTGGCAGACCCTAAACACTCTTTGATTTTATTTAGCACGCTTTAATCTCTATAAAAAATAAAACTGGACACATTATTTGATGTGTTATTACCTGTTCTCATTGTTTATTGGTTGTTGTGTATACACTAAGCACGTGTACCGTATTTTCCGGACTAGAAGGCGCACTTAAAATCCTTAAATCTTCTCAACAATTTATGGTGCGCCTTATAATCCGGTGCTCCTTATATATGATCACCGTTGTGCTGACTCAGCGATTTTATGTGGAACAATGCACCTAAAAAGCTGTTAAAATGTGTAAGATAGATAGATAGATAGATAGATAGATAGATAGATAGATAGATAGATAGATAGATAGATAGATAGATAGATAGATAGATAGATAGATAGATAGATAACAACGAGTTGTGATGAAGAGGAGGAATCCATCAGCTGCTGAAAACGGCTCCTAAACTTTAGCTCCATCCACACAGTTAGCATGAAGAAGGAAATCTCCAAACCTGATGGGTGCAGCAGAACTCTGGGCTGGAAAACATCCCCCATCATTGGTGTCTCCTCTGCTGCGTCCTGCCGCTCTTTGAGCTCCTGCTTCCCTCCAGTTTCTCCGCTGTGCCTCCAGCTGCTGGACTTCTTTCCAGACTTCATCACCTGCAGCAGCTGCTGCTCTCTTTCAGCCTCACCAACACTCCCGCTTCTGGCCTCAATCGCTGCGCGCCTCAAGCGCCGCTCAGCCAATCACGTCCCGAGCTGGTGGGCTGACTTTGTTTTGACCAATCAGCTTCCAGCAGCCGGATCCCTTCATCAGCCCGCGGAGGAATACATTCAGCCGTCATCAGGTCGTTGATAACTGTCTGGACTACTTTGGCGAGCGCTGACTTTAGAATCTATAGAAATATTCTCTCTTAGTTTATTACAAATAGCGAGTATGCAGCAAAGACAGCAGACTGA
>NW_023396619.1:258928-296064 GCF_011125445.2 Fundulus heteroclitus
CGGTCAGTTGAGAGAGTGGATAGAGTTTTGATAGTTTGGATAGCAGAGTTTGGATAGTGGTTATTTAGTTTGAGACAGTTAGTTTGGTGTTTGGAGAGTTTAGGAGATAGATAGATAGATAGATAGATAGATAGATAGATAGATAGATAGATAGATAGATAGATAGATAGATAGATAGATAGATAGATAGATAGATAGATAGATAGATAGATAGATAGATAGATAGATAGATAGATAGATAGATAGATAGATAGGAGATCAGTGCTCTCAACTATCACGCATTTCACTGACTTCACACGCTCACACGCAAACATGGCATTTTTCACGCATAAAAATCCCAAAGCCCATCTGGGCAGCGGACGATAAAAACTCCGCCTTCTGCTGAGATGTTTCAGCTTCTTTCACAGCTTGTGGCCATCAGTAATTCCTGCTGCAGTTCATGTTAACAGAGCAGCAGGAAGAGCGATCAGAGTTATGAATAATTTTAGTCTTAACCAGTGGTTGAAAGTGAGCCGGTAAGGTCCTGTACTACGTACGCAGGAAGGGAGGGGGGGGCAGAGAGCTGCTGCCAGATAAAGCCTTCATTCAGAACCAGTGATGGCTGCACTCTGGATCATAAAACAGTTCTGCTCACCAGATGCAGTTTAAAACGCTACGTCTGGTTATAAGTTGTTTTTATTAATTCTGCATTTTTTAACTACATGCACCGTATTTCTGTGCCTCAGCGCTTGCTCCTCTCCTGGATGACAGTGTGTCTTCATGGAGAATCTTTGCTAGTTCCTCCATTTCTTCACAGTGGACAGAGAGAAAGTGGAATATCCAGTTGTAAGAAGAGTTTGCACATCTGGCATCAAAGGCACATCTTTCCAGGCATCATCAATGCCCAGGTCCTCTCTATGGGCCACACAATGTTGTTCAGCTAGGTGTGCTATATGTCTTTTTAATAATGCTGCAGCTCCATTGTGCTTCCCCAGCATTACTGAGGCACCATCACATGTCAGCATCACCATCTTCTGCAAGTCCATCCATGGTTGGAGTAGAACTGGCTGATAGGCTGCACAATATCAGCAGCAGTGCATGCTGGTAGCTGGATGATGTTTTATAGTTGACATCATTTTCCTCCCTGGATTTAATAGACAAGACTAGCATCTTGTGCACCGTTATGTCTGTGCTCTCATCTACTATCAGAGTATGCCAGGGTGCATTTTTAACACTCTGCATAGTTTTATTCTGCATTTATTCTCATTGATCGAGTTCACAAATTCAAAGGAATCATTTTTGCTTGGTCAGCTTTCTGGTACACTCACATACTCTGCCATGTGATCATGTATTTGCTGCACCGATAGCATTGATGCATTTATTTTGATGGCCAGTAGAAAGTCATCAATGAGAAGTTTAACTTGCTCAGGGTCAGATTTCTTTTTTTGGGACAGCTCATTCCTTTTTTCTCCATCTTTTGAGCTCTCCTGCAATAATCTGCTGATCTCCATTCCATCTTAAATCTTTGTAAAATTCCAACAGCATTCAGATGAGTTTTATGCTGAATGTGACCTTTAAGGAAGTCCAACTTCCACTCAGTCCACACTTTTCCCTCTGAAAACTCGCTTGCTACTTTAGCTTGGCAGCATCCTTTGCAGCGCAGTCCTTTCTCACCTGAAACAGAAAGAATCTCCCCCAGTTTCACCTCTCCTTCTTCTATTTGTACATGCTCCAACAGCCATTCCACTTTAAATGTACCGCATTTCTTTTTAGCTTTCCCTTGATCAGCGGATGCTCCACAGCCGGCTCGTTTGGCCATAATTAGAGTGGCTTACCAGGATTTACTTCCTTCATCTCGTCTTTAGCATACGCTTCGCAAAAAAGCGGCACATCCGCCTAAAGTTCTGCTCATGACAGTGATTGGCTGCATAAGTTTAGGCATGAAGCGCAGCGTATCATTGGCTGACAGAGACGCACAGCGCCACAGGCCTAGAGTCTCTTCTCCACCTGATCAGCACCTGGCGCTCACAAAGCGGGAGGGAACAGCATCTCAGCAGAATTACTAAATGGTCAAAAATAACCTGCTTCATTATTATTTAGTTTACAGTTCATAGTGGATTTTATTTACTGCGCAGCATAGATTTGCTGTGCGCTGAAGCCAGATGCCGTGCAGCTTAGAGGGAACACCATCTCACTTTTTCTTTGCTCTACAGCGTAAGAATGGACAGAAAAAGTTCCTTCACAGCTTAAAGGGCGACACTGGGCAGGTGCTGACTGATCATCCAGCAACTGGTAAGCATGCTGTGACTTTTTACAGCAAGCTGTTTAAATGTGAGCCCAGAGAGGAGCAGGCAGTGTCCCAGAGCTTCTACACTGGTCTTCCTCAGGTGGAGCAGCAGAGGAACATAGAGCTGGAAGCAGCTCTGTCTGCTAATGAACTCTATGCAGCTCTGCAGAGCATGCAGAGTGGCAAAGCTCCTGGAATAGATGCTCTACCTGTGGACTTCTACAAGTCTTTGTGCTCAGTAGTGGGGGAAGATCTGCTGTCAGTACTGAAGGACAGTCTGGCTGGAGGCCGTCTGCCACTGAGCTGCAGAAGGGCGCTTCTTACTTTGCTGCCCAGGGAAGGTGAGCTGCAGTTTATTAAAGACTGGAGACCTGTTTCACTGCTCTGCTCACATTACAAGCTCCTCTCTAAGGTGTTGGCAGCCAGGCTGAGCAAAGTGGTGGAGAAAGTGATCCACTGTGATCAGACATATTGTGTAGTGGGCAGCTTGATCTCTGATAACATTGTCTTGATAGGAGATTTTTAGAGATCTGTGAGCTGTATGGCCTGAAAGCTGGAATCATGTCTATTGATCAAGAAAAAGCCTTTGATGGTGTTGAGCATGACTACTTATGGCTCACTTTGAGTGCTTTTGGCTTTGGTCCTGGTTTTATTGATAAATTTAAGGTTTTATACTGTGACATTCAGAGTGAGCTAAACATTAATGGTGGTCTGAGCGCTCCTTTTCAGGTCCACAGAGGAATTAGACGAGGGTGTGGCCTTTCTGGCATGTTCTATTCTTTAGCTTTGAGCCCTTGTTACATAGACTCAGATGTGACCTTCAGGGGTTGATCATTCCAGGTTGGAATAAAGCTTTAAAGCTGTCGGCCTATGCAGATGACCTTGTCCTCTTAGTGAATACTCAGAAGGATATTGACATGTTGGTGAGAGATGGAGCTCAGTTTGGCTCTTTATCCTCAGCCAAAGTTAACTGGGACAAAAGTGAAGCTCTGTGTGTTGGAGGTGACCTGGAGAACCAACTAAGATTGCCTGGGGGGTTAATTTGGAAGAAGGGAGGGTTTAAATATTTAGGAGTTTTTCTGGGTGATTAATCTTTTGGTTTGAAAAACTGGGAAAATGTTCTAGATAAGGTGAAAGGTGGTTTAACAAGGTGGAAGTGGATTCTGACAAAGATGTGCTACAGAGCCAGAGTTCTAATTGTTAATAATTTGGTTTCATCCACTTTCTGGCATCACCTGTCATGTGTTGACCCCCCACCTGACCTGCTGTCAAAGATCCAGGCTCTTCTTGTTGACTCTTTCTGGGACAAACTGCACTGGGTGCTGCAGAGTGAAGGACGATGGAGGACAGGGCCTGATCCAGCTCAGCAGCAGGGGGGCTGCTTTCCGTTTCCACTTCCTACAGAGGTTCCTGTGTGGTCCTACTGATTTAGTGTGGAGGCCGTTGGCTTGTACTATCCTGAGTGGGTTAGGTGGACTTGGACTGAACAAATCCTTGTTCCTGATGGACTTAAAGCAGCCTAACGCATATTTTTTACCGGCCAAAATATTCATTCTGACGACAACTCTCAACTTTTATCAAAAGTTAAGAGTGAGATTATGTTAATTTTCGGGGGGCGTGGCTGACTGGACCCTGGAAGAGAAATCTTTGTTTCCTGACTTTAAGAAATAATTGTAGTTGATTATAAAAGGCACAATATGAATGATCAGATTCACATCCAGGCAATAAAAACACTACAAATTATCATTATTCTATCCATGTCAGACCAACAGCCTCCGTGGACTAAAGAGCTCCTCTGGTCTCCAAAGTCCAACCAGCGTCTTCATCAGCTCTTCATCCACAAACTGCTGCCTGACAGCCTGGAGCTGAACAAAGATCAGCGCAGCTGCTGCTTTGCCTCAGAAGGAAAGAAGGGAAGATTGTGAGCAGATGTGGACTTGGTAATAGTTCACAGCTTCATAGTCACTTCCCACATCAGTTCATAGGCCACATAGTTGCAGACTTGAAGAAGTGGGACAGAGGCGTTGATGGTAGCAGCATGTTTGTGAGGATGATGAAGATGGAGAAGAAGATCTGCTGTCACATCCTGATGGCTCCAAACCAACTGAAGGGAGAAAATATTGTCATATTTCTGCTGTCATTGCTGTCATTAGTCCTCGTTGCCTCTAAATGATGTTTCTGATAGAGAACAAACTGATTTCTGCATTCAAAGATGTTCAGTGTTGGGATCCTGAGTTTCTTTGACATAATCTGCATTTTGTTCCAGTTCTAATAGCTTGACTGACGACCTCTGTTTTCTCCATTGATCAGGACTGTAGCAACTTCAAAGCTGCAGATTTACTCTGATCCAGAAGCAGCAAAGCAAACGTGACGTAACTGGTGGATCTGGAGCTGCTGCTGCCATGAAATACCATTAATGTTGTTGAACTGGTGGAGAAAGGTGCGTTCATTAATCTGAGCAGAAGTCATTACCTGTGGTTAAAGATGGAAAACCCTCAGATGCTGTCCAGAAATGCTGAATTCTCTGTTATTTTCATATTTTCTCATGTATTTATCAGTTTTTTCTTCTTGAAACAGGCTGCAGATCCAGAATGTGTCTGAAAAGATGTCAGGACAAAAACATTCATCTGCATTTCATAGACGACGCTGCGTGGGAACTTTTCTCACAGATGCATGTGAGCATCTTCCTGAATGTTTGACTCAATATTTCTGTTCATATTAATAACTCACTGTATTGTGTTGATTAGAAAACCAGAGAAGCTCTTCCTAAAGGTTTCTCCATGGCTGTAGCAGCATTTCATGTTTACGGACATAAACTGCTGGCTCAGCTTATTTTTTATTTGCTGGGACTAAAACTATTTAGCCAAATTGTAGCAGATGTTTCATCCTAGGTACATAGCTGCACATGAAGAAATTATTCACTCCATTCTTTGGGCCACAGTTTCCAACAATGTGCTCCGAGCTTTTCTCTTCATCCCAGATCATGTAGAGAACACGAAGGCTGCCTGGACCTGGCCAAACAGTTTGGATCCATTAAGGTTCTGCTAATGTGGCTCCATAGAAAGCTGAAGCTGCTCAGCAGCGCCACCTGCTGGTCTCCTATCCTGATGGAGACAGAATGAAGGCTGGAAACCAGAGGAAACATCCAGAGAACAAATGTTTCAGAACAAATGAACAGAGAAATGTTCCTCTAAGGTTCCCACGCTTCCATCAGAGGAATGGTCTCTAAAGCTGCTCTGACTGAACCACACTGACAGCCCAGCTTTTCATTTCCACTTAGGGATTTTTAGTGGGAATCAAGTGAGACACCACCTGCTGATCTTTGGTTCTAATGGATGTTTTAAAGCTAGAAACTGAACCAAAGGATCCAGATAACTTGTTAAACTTCTGCTTTTAAACTCAGTTCTGACTAAATCTAGTAATCCCTGTTTGATGCATGAATCATTTTAATAATTCATCATTTTAACCCAACTTTAACTTTAAAATTCAACACATCTAAAATGATTTTCTATCTTTCTGCCTGTCTGCTTGGATGCCAGATGTCGTCTTTCTCAGGTTCTAAAGTTATTTATGTAACAGGGAGACGATCTGAGGATCCAGGTTCTGTAGATTCTGGTTCTGGTCCGTCTGAAATGTCCAGGAAACGAGAAAAAAGGAAATGATTCATGTTTGAATTTCTGATGAAAAGAGAAAATCTCTTTTCCTTCTCCAACGTCCACAGTGGACTTGATGAGGAGCTGCAGGTGAAGGTTTTACCCCCACAGTCCCTAAACAGGATTAAAATCTATGTTCTGACCTCAGCAGAGCAGAGCTGCATGATGAGCCTCAGATCCAACAGAACCAGAACCGTTCTGCAGGAAGAACAGAGAAGATCTGAAAGTCTCTGAGCTGCTGCAGAAAGTGTTTCCATGCTCACCAAAGGAGAAGCTGGAGCAGATCAAACTTTATCTTTACTCACTTTTAGATTTTACCTTCAGAAAGAAGGAAATAAACAGATTTGATGTAAAATCCTGAAGAAAAGCTTCATCCTCTGATTGAAGAAACCATCATTTACTCACTGAGCTGTTTGCAGCAACAGATAAAAGGAGCAGAGCTGCCCAAACATTTGCAGAAAACATCTAAAATATGCTGAAAAACCTGCAGAAACTGCATCACAATGAAGCAAACATGCAGCCTGAAAACTTTAGAGTTGAGCTTTATTTCAGATTTCTGGGTTACAGGCTGAAAATGAAGCAGAGAGAAAAAAGATCAACTTTGCAGTTTCATCAGATTCAGATCAAAACTCCATGGAGCCACTAAATGCAGCTTAGTTTTCATTTGATCCTCATTGGTCCACAGAGACAAACAATATCAGACACTAAATGACAGACATGATCAGATAAACAGGATCAACATCTCTAAGGTCAGAGTTCATCATCAGGATCCAGTCAGAGTCTCTTTAAAGTCAAACTGCTGCAGCTTCAACCTCTGGATCATCAGGACAGCTCAGCTTCTCTCCTCCACTAAGATCATCAGTCCCTCCACCACCTGCAGAGAGAAGAAGGAGCAACAGAGGAGATCAGTGAGTGTTTCAGCCTCTGGAAGCTGAACATCTGTTCCTGAAACATCAGCTGACTAAGAAACATGGAGGCTGTCCCTGAACACATCTGGATGAAACTAGTGAGAGAAGGACACATGTCCAGATGTGCTGAGTGGACTTCAGCAGAGCTTGTGCTCTGTAGAAAGACCACATGGTGACTAAATGGAATGATGGGCTGTGAAATCAGTGATTTGCAGGCTGCAGTCAGACTGATCTCAGAGCTGTGACTAAGATGAAACTGATCAGCTGTTTGCTGTTGAAATGAGAGAACAAAGAGTCTGAGATCAGATCTGATGCTCCACAGCTTGATGAATGAGGACCACTGTCTCTAGACATGGTGGAAGGCTGTCAGCTGGAAGACATGAACACAACAACAACAGTCATCTTCACATGGACACAAAGACAGGAAGACAACAAGCTGCTGGCTCCTCTGATTGGCTCATTGTTGTCTTTGTGTCCAATCAGGAAGCCTGTCACCATTCTCCTCCCACTGAGAAGCTGCAGCTTTACTGGAAACACTGGATCTTTGCTTTGCTACCAACTGGGTTCAGAACAGTTCTGCTGACAGCAGCTGGACTCACTCCAACCATCTACTTACAGAGTTTTCAGTTTGTAGTCTGGACTCTTTACAAGATCCTGCAGCTGCTGAACATCTGACTCCTTCAGGTCGTTTAAGATCAGGTTCAGTTCTGTCAGATGGGACGGGTTGGACTTCAGTGCCGTTACCAGATGTTCACAGCTGATCTTTGACAAACTGCAGTCTATCAATCTGAATAAAGAATGAAAGATGTGAGCTGAAGCCACCAGGATGCAGGTTCTAACAGTCCAACAGAACCAGTTAAAGAACTCTCATTAATATTAATGACAACAAGCTGCTGCTTCAATAAAGACCTGCTGACTTCAGCTCTTCAACAATCAACAATATCAGAACTTTCAACAGTTAAAACTTGTTTAGTAGTTTTTACAGTCCTGGCTCTCATTTAGAAACTTTGTGTGGAATCCGTACTAAAAGTGAACGCCAAGAAAAAGAAAATGGAGTATGGTAAAAATATTCAGATGAATCAAACCATGCTCAGACACAGCAGCAGCCATTTTCCTTTCTAGATCCCAGCTGTAGCGATACATTTGGTACCAGGTTCTGGCTCAGGTTCTGCCCTCTACACGCCCAGATTCAAGCAGAAATGCTCGATGCAAAGCACCTCATGAATGTTAATGTGTAGAAAATGTGTCAGCTGATCATTTTTTCATCATGGTGACGTGGCAGCCACGGAGAAAAAGCAAAGAAACGTTGGGAAAATTTCCCAGAGAGGCGTTTATTAAATGTGGAAATCAGAAGTAAAAGCTCAGATGTTGTCCACATTAAAACAAGTTGTTAAGAAGCTGTTAGAATAAGTTGTTAAAAAGTAAACCACGCTGTGCTCCGTGGTGAAATTCACCTGTGGCTGTGGGTTCAGATCCACATTCAGAGGAGAGAGGTCCCCCCCCCCCTAAAAAGGTGAGCACTGCCTGGGTGTGAGCAGAAAGCCTCCTTCTCTGCTCTCTGGGGGGGGGAGAGCTGCCTTTCACCTCCTCACAGGGAGGTGGAGCCACTTTCCCCTGTGGGGAACAGCACAATGCATGCTGGGAGTCAGAATCAGGATATTGGCCAGTCCTCATTATTGGCCAGGAAATCTTTGATCCCTGAAAGCGCGTTTCCTCAATTCTCCATCTGCACGGTCTTCCAGCAGTGCCAATGCATCCAGCCAGCAGCATTACGCACGAGTGTGTTTGACTGTTTGCAGCAATTAAAGTGATTGCTGCTCACCTGGTCACAATAATCTGTGGAACACGTCACCCTGGTGATGATTGGAGAGAGGAATGTGAAGGTAGAAAACCCAGAGAAGATGTTAGCAGACTTTGATTTAAGATTTAAGATGGCTTATGGGTATTTAGATTTATCTGAAATGTCCCAGATGGATTTAAGAGTCACCAGCAGCAGAATGAATAATACTGAGCTTTTAATGCTTCTGATCAAGATGATCTCTGACTAAAGTCTGATATGGAGTGAAAGTGAACGTCTGAGAGGAATCCTCATGCAGGTTGGCTGTAATTCACCACTTCACCATCTGCGTCTCCAGTTTCCCCGTCTCCAAAATGAGCGTACGCCTGGGTCAGAGCTGGCATGAGGACCATACATTTTCCCCCAAGTTCATTTTTAGAGATCCTAACTTCTGGTGGAAAGTGGCGTACGCACATTTCAGCTCCATTTAGTGTCAGCAAGCTTTCTAAATGACAGCCCTGCTGACTTCAGCTCTTCACCTCTGTCAGCTCCACCAGCAGCTCCATCAATACAAACTCAGCTTCTGCAGCCAAATTATTCAAGTTTCACAGAAAACAAACAAGTCAGCAGCAACTGTGGCGGAACTATGAACAAATGGAGATTAATGCAGATAAATGAAGTATTTTAATGATTCCACAGCCATAAAAACATGATGTGATGGAGAATATTTCATGTAAACTGACTTTAGGAGCTGAAGCTCCCAGAAGCAGAACCTGCTACTGTGACATGTTGTGTCTGAGTGTTTTAGTCAGTAAAATCCTTGCAGAGCTTCTAAAAGTGCTGAAGCATCAATCAGGGATTATAGATTTGTTCCTGTCACACAGATTCCAGGAGCTGAAATTGACTTTTCTAAACTGGCTTGAATCCCCTCTGAGCCGCTTCACATGAGGGGCATTTCTACACACTGGGGGTCCCAATGCTGTCCGCTTCTGACCTGAGATCAGGGCTCAGACTCAGTTACACAGAGAGACAACATTAAAAACTGGCTCCAAGTCCAGGAACAAACTCAGCAAAGATTTATTACAATACAAGATCTGAACTTTGCTTTTCAGCTCAATTACATCCACTTATTCAATTATTTTAACATCATCCTGTAGAAAATGGAGAAAAACTGACCTGATGAAGGTTTAAAGAGATTAAAAACCTTCAAATAAATGAAACATCAGCATTTTATTTCTTCTCTCTTCCTCTTCCTCAGTTCTGGATAAAAGCTGCAACTCTAAACTGAAATTCAGCTCATTGTTTCATGTTTTCTGCTGATTATTGAATAAATGCTGACAGGAAGTTAGAAAAAGAAACAAACTTTAAGTGGAGCAAAGCAGTGAAGAAGAAAGCAGACTTTACCATGAAGATCCTCAGTGTGGATCAGTAGAATATCAGCCAGATGTCTGCAGTTTAGTGTCAACACAACTTTCACATCACAGATATCAGAACTAAAACATGGAGTCTGACCTCAGTGTCTGTAGTTTGCAGAGGGGAGTCTGGAGGAAACCACAGAGCTCCTTCACTCCACCATCTTTCAGGTCGTTGTCACTCAGGTCCAGTTCTGTCAGATGGGACGGGTTGGACTTCAGCGCAGAGAACAGATGTTTACAGCTGATCTCTGACAAACTGCAGTCTATCAATCTGAATAAAGAATGAAAGATGTGAGCTGAAGCCACCAGGATGCAGGTTAAAACTGAAACATGAACAAATAAATGATCAAATGTAGAAAATGAATGTCCCTGAATGTAAAAGTGCCAGAAACATGATGAACTGATGTCTGATATGTGATCCAGTAGAACTGATTTAAAGAGTTAAAGCCAGCAGAACCAGAACATGTTATCATGACGTGTGAAGGTCCAGATCAAGGTGTGGTTCTCAGCAGTGGCTGGCTGCTGATGAAGATGTTCTGGGCTTAGGGTTGGGGGGGGGGGGGGCACTAGAGCTTGGAGATTAGCAGCCAACAATAAACTCTCCTTGAACATAAATCCATCCATGATCACTTGCTGCTGCTGGATATTTAAGTCTGATGGCTCTGGCGTCTGTTTAAAATGCTGCTGTCTTCTAGTCTGGCTCAGGGTTCTGCTAGAACAGTGGTTCTCAGAGCCACAATGTTCTAAACATGGATCATTTAACAGAGTTTCAGCTCACATTGTTCTGGATTCATCTTCAAGCTAAAGCAGCAGCCTTGGCGCTTTATGCCGCTGCTGTGAGCCTGTTGTGGGTGTGGATCAGAAGCTGCTGGTCCCGCAGCAGAGGAGCAAAATGCTGAGTCAGCTTCAGCACCTTTATGTGGAGAGACATGTGGTGTGGCCACTTCTCTGCCACTACCTGGGACAGACACCTTCCTCCCAGCCTGACAGCGTCTGTGAACACCGGGACGTGTGACTCTGGTCTGCTGAGGGCAACTCCCTCTGACACAGTGGGGGGGTTTCCCCAGTGGGCCAGGTGGGCTCCCACTGACGGAGGGACTGCAGTCATCCTCTGCCTCTTCTGGCCACAGGGTCTCTGCGCAGGCGGGTGAAGCATCTCTGCAGGCAGGCGCCTCCTATGAAGCAGAGCCAGCGGAAGCAGCAGGTGGGCCGCTGACGTCATCCCCAGCAGCCGCATGACGGACAGAGCTGTCACTGTGTGGAGGTGTGACCCGGCGGAGCAGCGCTGACAGCGTCTGCTCTGGGCTCTCATGGTGGCCCAGTTTAGCTCCTAGCAGCTGGGACGCAGAACACAACCTTTTAGCACTTTATGGAGAACCCAGTTCTGTCAGCTGTGGAGCCAGAGCTCTGGTCTGCACCGCCGCTTCCTCTCTGGACCGAGGCAGCAAGAGCAGGTGGTCCACATAAAAGAGGATTCTCATCCCTGCAGAGCGCAGCGGCATCTGGAGAACGTGCGTGGAACCAGAGAGGAACCCAACGGCAGGTTGTAGTGACAGGGAATCCCCTGGAAGGAGAAGCGCAGATACTTCCTGTGTTTGGGGATGATGGAACATGGAAGTAGTCCTTCAGATCTATGGAGGAGAACCAGTGGTTCTGGAGAACGTTCTCCAGCAGCTGTCTGACTGTCAGCATGTGGAACCGTCTCTCTGTGATCAGAACCAGTAAATAAAGGCAATAGAACCCCGTGGAGAACCCTGGAAACGACGTCTTTATCCAGGAGTTCCTGCAGTTCTGACAGGAGAGCAGCGCTCTGCTCTGGAGATGCTAGAACCGTCTCCATGACTCCTCTGAACTGTGGAGGAGGAGAGAGGAGGTGCAGCGTTCTGCTCTGGAGACGCTAGAACCGCCTCCATGACTCCTCTGAACCGTGGAGGAGGAGAGAGGAGGTGCAGCGCTCTGCTCTGGAGATGCTAGAACCGTCTCCATGACTCCTCTGAACCGTGGAGGAGAGAGGAGGTGCAGCGTTCTGCTCTGGAGACGCTAGAACCGTCTCCATGACTCCTCTGAACCGTAGAGGAGGAGAGAGGAGGTGCAGCGCTCTGCTCTGGAGACGCTAGAACCATCTCCATGACTCCTCTGAACCGTGGAGGAGAGTGGAGGTGCAGCAGTCTGCTCTGGAGACGCTAGAACCGTCTCCATGACTCCTCTGAACCGTGGAGGAGAGAGGAGGTGCAGCACTCTGCTCTGGAGACGCTAGAACCGTCTCCATGACTCCTCTGAACCGTGGAGGAGGAGAGAGGAGGTGCAGCGCTCTGCTCTGGAGATGCTAGAACCGTCTCCATGACTCCTCTGAACCGTGGAGGAGAGAGGAGGTGCAGCGCTCTGCTCTGGAGACGCTAGAACCATCTCCATGACTCCTCTGAACCGTGGAGGAGAGAGGAGGTGCAGCGCTCTGCTCTGGAGACTCTAGCACCGTCTCCATGACTCCTCTGAACTGTGGAGGAGGAGAGAGGAGGTGCAGCGCTCTGCTCTGGAGACGCTAGAACCGTCTCCATGACTCCTCTGAACCGTGGAGGAGGAGAGGAGGTGCAGCGCTCTGCTCTGGAGACGCTAGAACCGTCTCCATGACTCCTCTGAACCGTGAAGGAGGAGAGAGGAGGTGCAGCGCTCTGCTCTGGAGACGCTAGAACCGTCTCCATGACTCCTCTGAACCGTGGAGGAGGAGAGGAGGTGCAGCGCTCTGCTCTGGAGACGCTAGAACCGTCTCCATGACTCCTCTGAACCGTGGAGGAGAGAGGAGGTGCAGCGCTCTGCTCTGGAGACGCTAGAACCGTCTCCATGACTCCTCTGAACCGTGGAGGAGAGAGGAGGTGCAGCGCTCTGCTCTGGAGACGCTAGAACCGTCTCCATGACTCCTCTGAACCGTGGAGGAGAGAGGAGGTGCAGCGCTCTGCTCTGGAGACGCTAGAACCGTCTCCATGACTCCTCTGAACCGTGGAGGAGAGAGGAGGTGCAGCGCTCTGCTCTGGAGACGCTAGAACCGTCTCCATGACTCCTCTGAACCGTGGAGGAGAGAGGAGGTGCAGCGCTCTGCTCTGGAGACGCTAGAACCGTCTCCATGACTCCTCTGAACCGTGGAGGAGAGAGGAGGTGCAGCGCTCTGCTCTGGAGACGCTAGAACCGTCTCCATGACTCCTCTGAACCGTGGAGGAGAGAGGAGGTGCAGCGCTCTGCTCTGGAGACTCTAGCACCGTCTCCATGACTCCTCTGAACCGTGGAGGAGGAGAGAGGAGGTGCAGCGCTCTGCTCTGGAGACGCTAGAACCGTCTCCATGACTCCTCTGAACCGTGGAGGAGGAGAGGAGGTGCAGCGCTCTGCTCTGGAGACGCTAGAACCGTCTCCATGACTCCTCTGAACCGTGGAGGAGGAGAGAGGAGGTGCAGCGCTCTGCTCTGGAGATGCTAGAACCGTCTCCATGACTCCTCTGAACCTTGGAGGAGAGAGGAGGTGCAGCGTGGAGCCTCTGCTAATCAGTCTGTGAGGAGGAGAGGAGGAAAGGAGAGGAAAAGGAGGAGAGAAAGAAGAAAAAATGAGGGGAAAAGGAGGAGAAGAGAGGGAGAAGAGGAGGAAGAGAGAAGCAGGGGAGGAGGAAGCTGATGGAGGAGGCTGATGGAGGAGGAGGCTGATGGAGGAGGAGGCTGATGGAGGAGGCTGATGGAGGAGGCTGATGGAGGAGCAGAGGGAGGCGTATGGAGCAGGAGGCTGATGGAGGAGGCTGATGGAGGAGGCTGATGGAGGAGGAGGCTAATGGAGGAGGAGGCTGATGGAGGAGGAGGCTGATGGAGGAGGAGGCTGATGGAGGAGCAGAGGGAGGAGGCTGATGGAGGAGGCTGATGGAGGAGGAGGCTGATGGAGGAGGCTGATGGAGGAGGCTGATGGAGGAGGAGGCTGATGGAGGAGGCGGCTGATGGAGGAGGAGGCTGATGGAGGAGGCTGATGGAGGAGGCTGATGGAGGAGGCTGATGGAGGAGCAGAGGGAGGCGTATGGAGCAGGAGGCTGATGGAGGAGGCTGATGGAGGAGGCTGATGGAGGAGGCGGCTAATGGAGGAGGAGGCTGATGGAGGAGTAGGCTGATGGAGGAGCAGAGGGAGGAGGCTGATGGAGGAGGAGGCTGATGGAGGAGGCTGATGGAGGAGGAGGCTGATGGAGGAGGCGGCTGATGGAGGAGGAGGCTGATGGAGGAGGCTGATGGAGGAGGCGGCTGATGGAGGAGGCGGCTGATGGAGGAGGCGGCTGATGGAGGAGGCGGCTGATGGAGGAGGAAGCTGATGAAGGAGGAGGCTGATGGAGGAGGCTGATGGAGGAGGCGGCTGATGGAGGAGGCTGATGGAGGAGGAGGCTGATGGAGGAGGCGGCTGATGGAGGAGGCTGATGGAGGAGGAGGCTGATGGAGGAGGCTGATGGAGGAGGAGGCTAATGGAGGAGGAGGCTGATGGAGGAGGAGGCTGATGGAGGAGCAGAGGGAGGAGGCTGATGGAGGAGGAGGCTAATGGAGGAGGAGGCTGATAGAGGAGGAGGCTGATGGAGGAGGCTGATGGAGGAGCAGAGGGAGGAGAGGAGGAGGAGGAGGCTGATGGAGGAGCAGAGGGAGGAGGAGGCTAATGGAGGATGAGGCTGATGGAGGAGGCGGCTGATGGAGGAGGAGGCTGATGGAGGAGGCGGCTGATGGAGGAGGCGGCTGATGGAGGAGGCGGCTGATGGAGGAGCAGAGGGAGGAGGCTGATGGAGGAGGCTGATGGAGGAGGAGGCTAATGGAGGAGGAGGCTGATAGAGGAGGAGGCTGATGTAGGAGGCTGATGGAGGAGCAGAGGGAGGAGGATGCTGATGGAGGAGGCTGAAGGAGGAGGCTGATGGAGGAGGGTCCTGATGGAGGAGGAGGCTGATGGAGGAGGCTGAAGGAGGAGGAGGCTGATGGAGGAGGAGGCTGATGGAGGAGGCTGATGGAGGAGCTGATGGAGGAGCAGAGGGAGGAGGATGCTGATGGAGGAGGCTGAAGGAGGAGGCTGATGGAGGAGGGTCCTGATGGAGGAGGAGGCTGATGGAGGAGGAGGGTGATGGAGGAGAAGGCTGATGGAGGAGGAGGATGGGGCTGATGTAGGAGGAGGCTGATGGAGGAGCAGAGGGAGGAGGAGTCTGATGGAGGAGCAGAGGGAGGAGGAGGCTGATGGAGGAGGAGGCTGATGAAGGAGGAGGCTGATGAAGGAGGCTGATGGAGGAGCAGAGGGAGTCTCCAGGAGGCGTGGAGCGCCTGAACTCCTGACCTCCTGGCCACGGTGCTCCAAGCAGCCGGCAGACCAGCAAGGGACGTCGGCCCGGAGCGAGGCCTCACCAGGTCCTGAAGCGTCTCTGACTCCTCGGCATTCTTCTGGATCTTCTCCAGCGCCGATTTAAAGTGAGGAGCCAACAGAGCATCCGGGCTGATGGGGCTCCCAGCACCTCCTTTTTCACATCCTGGGAGGAGGAGGGTGGAGGAGAACAGCTGGAGCCAGATGTTCCTCTGGATCATCGTCTGCCAGGCAGAAATGGTCTGCAGACTAATAGAAATGATGATTCTTCAGTTTTTCTTTGCTTTCCTTCTTGGTGCTCAAACTTGTTGGCTTGTTGCTGAACGGTAGCGCTGAGTCCAGAGAGCGTCTGCTGCAGTAGAGCTTTTTACTTTTCAATATTGTGCTGTAGTTTTAATAGCCACACTGCTGGCTCCTGGTTCTGGTTCTGTCTGATTGAGCTGTCAGACTGAAGAGGACGGTTCCTCTCTGAGCCGCACCAACAGAACAGCAGCTTCAGGACAAAGCTGAGCTGCTGGAACCTGCTGGTGCCGTCCATCCAACCATTTTCCACCAGGCTGATCCCTGCTGGGGTCCTGAGGGCTGCTGGTGTCTATCTGCAGCTGTCAGTGGCTGAGAGGCGGGCTTCACCTGGACAGGTAAGCAGCCTATCACAGGACAACACAGAGACAGACAGGACAACCAACCATTCACACACACACTCACACCTAAGGAGGATTTAGAGAGGCCAGTTAAGCTAACAGTCATGTTTTAGGACTGTGGGAGGAAGCCGGAGTACCCAGAGAGAACCCACGCTAGCACAGGGAGAACATGCAACCTGCTGGTGCCCGTCGCTTTGATTTAGTTTACATTTTCTCTCTTTGTTCTTCTCAGACATTCATTTTTTAGATAATGCTGTTTTATTATTTTTATTTTACTCTTTATGTGTATGAATGTGATCCTGGCACTACTCTGGAGGAACAAAGATTAATGTTTCATGTAAAGATGTGACAAAGAAATGAAAAATAAAGCTAAATGATCTGATCTTGTTATCTAAATCTTTCCCAAATCAAATTAAAACATCTCCATCAATAATTCACATCATTTTACTTATTTTCCTCATTTTTGTTCTTCAGTCCAAAGCATTTTAAGAGTTAAATGTTCAATACTGAAAATATCAAAGAAGAAAATAAATAATTGACAAGGCAAAACATTTGGACAGCAGGTTGTCTGTAAAGAAAAAATGTCAGAACAAAATTATTAATTAAAATAAGTATTAAAGTAGCAGTGAAGATAAAACCTACGTCAGCTTCTTTACTTTACAGAATGGAGTCTCCAGGATCTCACAGAGACGCTTCATCTCAGAGTCTCCAAAGGTTCTCCCTCCATAGATCTCCTCTATTTCCAGGTCAGTCAGGGAGGGGTTGGACTTCAGAGCTGAGGCCACAACTTCACAGTCAGTCAGTGAGAGCCTACAGCCCACTAGTCTGTGATGAGAGAAAGAATCAGATCAGTTGTAGTTAAATCAGACTAATAAAGACTGATAAACAGACTAAAAGATGATGACTAAACAGTGATGTCATCATCAGATGAACATCTGCTCTTCACATCAATGTCCTGTTTGACCCACACAGAGAATCTCTTCAGTCTCTTCAGGTCTTGGTTCTACTGCAGAGCTGCTGTGTCTCTGCTTTGGTTAAAAGCTTCATTTAACCACAAAGATGAAGAAAGATCATCTAGAGTAAAACAACAGAACTGACTAAATCTATCTGGATGTCCATGGTAGCATTTGGCCGTCTCCTCTATGTAAATTATCAGCAGATTATCTCTAGACATATGTGAGTCTAGTGATAATACACTATGGTTGTTTTGGCTTCATCTCACTTCCAAATCATCTCTAACTATACATACAAGTGACGCCTCTTCCTTTTACTGGAAGTGACCAAACTGGGTAAAATTACTGGTAATGTATCAAAAAGAAACCAGGAGGCTCCAGTTTTCATTTAGTAAAGAGAGTCATGACTTAATGTAACAGATAACGGCGTTACGTTACTTCCAATAGAACACAGTGTGTTACTACAACTGCATCAATAAAGCAGCTTTTCTTCACAGCATGCTCTCCGCTGCAGGAGTTTACCAGTGGCTGACTTAGTTTAGCACTTTACTTCTTCAGTGGTATAATAGCTGAAGTACATTCTACCTGCTGCTGTCTGCAGTGGAGGGAGCCCTATTTCATTTACTACAAAGTCTGTTTTAGCTTGATATATTGCTGCAAGAGAAGATTTTGTTACAATCATTTATAGCTGCTTGCAGCTTGTTAATGTCAATAATTACCAAGTTTAAAAACATTTGGTTTATTTATTGTTCTTCTATGATGAACATTAAGTATAATAATAATAATAATCATATCTACATAATTATATTAAAATTGATAGATGTCTTGACTCTAGACTCACTTGTGCCACCACACACTAAAATGGTAGATTAGTGGACAATGTTTTCAGATTTATGCTCAATTCATTATTTATTCATTATTATGTATTTTATATGTGACACTTCCACTAACAGGAAAGTCGTCCTAATGCTTTGACATCTTAGATCCAGTGTCCGAAATTAACTTCCTGATTCGATGGCCAAGTTGGCCGGTAGATGTAAAAAATCAACCGGCCAGGCATATTTTTTACCGTCCAAAATAATAATCCACACCAGACCTCTCAATTTTTACCAAAAATTAAGAGTGAGATTATGTTCATTTGGGGGGTTAACCTCATTGGTGCTTTGCACGCGAGGGATAAACGGTGGGAAAATGCATAAATGAAGACTGTAAAGGGTTCCTTTAGAGGGGAGAGAATGAAAAATGTATCTAAGCTAAAGCCCCTGATGTTACAAGTTCCTTAAAATTACCCTTAAAAGTGCGCACCTAAATTACATGTAATTTTGCGCACCTGAATTCAAGCTCAAGGAACCACGCCCACGGAAGCACCGCTGGTTCTGTGTCGTTAAAAACAAAAGAGCATGAAACACAGCTACTGACTCTTCTATTCATTTAATTTGGGACATTTTGGTACGAGTGGAAGGACATTAAACGTAGTGATTCACGTTTTGAAGGCTGGCCGCTGATAAAAGCACCTGGCTCCTAGGAGGGGAGGGGGGGGCAGTAAGAGCGGTGCAGCACAGAAACACGGCGCATGTGATTAAAAAAAGCAGAAGAAATTAGAACAAAACTTCTAAACAGACTAATTGACGTTTTAGACTGTATCTGGTTAGCAGATCTGTTTTCTGATCCAGCGTGCAGCCATGACTGGTTCCTCTTGTGTTTTAAAGCCAGACCTATCAGCTCTGAGCCACTCTGAGCATTAAAGCCACTCACACCTGCAGATGGAGGCAAAGGAGAAGGCCGGCTCAGCTTCAGGTAAGCTCCACCTGCTACCAGGCTCCACTTTGCCCTCTTTCACAAGGCCATGGCTGATGTTCTGTGTGTGGGTGACCATCAGTGTTTGGCTTCTGTGTGTTATGTGTTATTGGTTCAGGGCCCAAAGCTGCATTCTGCTATAGCAATGTGAAAGGTGCTGCTGAGATCAGAGCAGAGCTGGGAGAGCAACAGGCTGCTGCTGCTGAGGGTGGCTTTACTTTTGCTCTGTTTCTGTTTGCTGCAGCCTGATAAAATCACTGTTTCCTTTTAATTAGGAACTCAGTAATCAGTTATTATTTCCTGAGTTACAACCTTCAGTCAATCAGTCTGATGGTGATCATGATTAAATGATCAATCATAGTTGATGATGAAATCCAACTCCACAAAATCATCAAGTAGCTCTTAGACAGCTGCTAAAGCATCTCAGCTGAAGTCTGTAGCCTGGTGTCTTTAGACAGGATCAAATACGCTCTAAATGAACGCTTTCTGAGCTTCGTTAACACCACTTAGTCTGGGGGGGGGGTTGATGCGTCACTTTGTGCTTGAATTCAGGTGCACATAATTACCTTACATGTAATTAAGGTGTCCACTTTTAAGGGTCATTAAGGGACTTGTAACTGAAGGGGCTTCAGCTCAGACCCTCATTCCTCCTCTTCCCTCTAAAGGAGCCCTTTACTCTCTTTATTGATGATTTTTCCTCACTGTTTATTTCTGACACGCAGCGCACCAATGGGGGGAAATCCTCCCACCTCAATGATTCCTCACCGCTATCATTAAGTATAAATTATGCTGGTGCCAGACGTTACCAAATAGTGTTTTTTCTACAGTCACTTAATAACCACAGAGACGCAGAGCTTGAAAAGCTGCAGCGTTCACTTGACCTCTGTGAGCAACATATATGTCCAAAACCTGAGGTTATATCAAGCTACATGGCTTAATAAAAGAATCATGTTACAGCGTCATTTCTTTTAGATTTCTTAGTTATGATCAAACTGATTTAGCCCCATTACATGAAATTACAACATGGATTTTTTTTAAAGAGCTGTATAGCATCTTTTTATTTCAGAGGAGCAGTCCTGCTATGGAAGAACTGGGAGATGTGCACATCTTTCAGGGTTCTAATTTTATTGCCATTAAATTATTTACATGTTCTGCAGTGAGATTTAGCACCAGCATGTAGTAACCCATGTAGTAACCTGTAGTTATTAAAGTATTTCTGATTCTGATTAAAAAAGGAGTGTAAAAATGCCGACAGAAACTTACAACTACTTTATAACTTTATTCAGTGATTATTTGTACATGTGGGGTCTGTTTCATTTGATCCATTCATGCGGGTCTACCTAGTAACAAAATCTATTTTACAAGAATAAAGCAGCAGCTGAATGGACTCAGGAAGGTGGAGTTTTGGTTGCAGCAGACAGAATTTCTGCAGATGAGCCAAAATCAGAGCAAACTGGATTTTCCTCAGAAATCTGGCATGGACCACAGAGCCGTTTACTTGTTGAGAAGGTGCAATATTGAGCGTAAATGTTGTGAATAGAGATTAAACAGACGTGATTCTGCTCATATCAGGCAGTCTTGGTATGTTGGAACAATCACAGGAGAACAGTTTGGTGTTTTTCTGTTTAACCCACTAACTGGACAGTAAGGTGTTGACACTCCTCTTTCACTTTTTAACCAAAGGAAAACATCTCCACTTCCATGTCTAGTCAGTTAAAATGAGACGCAGTTGACTGGATCCATTCTCCACCGCTCCCCCAGCCCAAAAAATGAACATAATCTCACTCTTAACCTTCCCTTAAAAGTTGAGAGGTGTGATGATAGCGGATCTAGTTAGCTGAGATCTTTCTCTTCTAACTCTGTTCCAGCTCCATAACATAGTGGAACAAGCCAAAGGGCTCCTGAGAGACACTGTGGTGTTGTTAGGCTTGGCTTGTCATGGACCGTTGCTGCTGTCCTCACAACAGGAGACTATGTGAAGCTAGACAGCCACCAAGATGAAGAAAGTTCTCCACACAAGGCTTGATGTCCTTCACTTCTCTGAGGAACCTTTATTCAGAGATCTGACCACGATGGGAGGTCTCACTCTGATTAAATATCACACCCAAACCTTTTTAACTATTGTTAGCATGGATTTGCTTGGACTAATTGTAAACTATGAACTAGTTTATCATCTTATTTATGTCATTTATTCCCACCATGAATGTATTGCTGTCTTTTAACAAAAGGCAGGACACTGTTCATTTGTTCTCTATTGTTCTTGATCTCAATGGTCTTTTTCCTGGTTAAATAAAACTAAAAATGAAGCTGTTTTTTCTTTCCTGTTTCTTGGTGTAGGGGTGCTGGAGAGGCGGATTTAGACAGAGACAGTTCTGCACCATGAGTTCTGTGTCTGTTCTGTTTAGTGACATCCTCTGTTCTGCAGTCAGCTTTAGAAACCTGTCTGCCTTCAGACAACTGTTTGTTAACCAATGGTTGAAGAGCAAATAAAGCCACATGTCTCTTCTTGTGGGCTCACCTATGTGGCTTTACACAGTGGGGGGGGGGGGGATTACTCCAAGGGTTGAAGATGTCAGTGACAGTCGTAGACACTGAGAGACAAACATAGTTGTGGACTGTTTCAGAGAACAATGAAAGCTAACCTATTACTTAGAGGTTAGGAACTGAACAGCAGACAAACCAAGGCTGGTCAACCATGCCGCTCATCTGGGCTGTTTTTCACACAATGTTTCTGATCTTCTCTGATTTATTTAGTTTTTACAAAGAAGTCATTTACGGCCCAGATTACCATCACCAGCGGACCAGAAGTGGCCCACAGACCATCAGTTCAATAGCCCTGACCTAAAGAGGGATTTTCTAAAGAGGTGAATTATAGCCGCACATCTTCCTTTCTGACCTCTGTTTTCGTCAGCTCCGATTCCTGGCGCAAAGAACTCCAAGCGACGCAGACGCGTCCCAACTCTGCATAAGTTCCGGTCAGCTTCGCTTCATAGCGCGCCGGGGTCTTTCTCAAACTGATCCCGTGGGGCTGGCTCTTGATTCGCGGATCCGCCGACTCATCCGGGACCTCCTCTGGTTCCCTGCCATGTTCCCTGTGTTCTCTGCCTTGTTCCCTGCGTTCTCTGCCTATTCCCTGCGTTCTCTGCCATGCTCCCTGCGTTCTCTGCCATGTTCCCTGCGTTCTCTGCCATATTCCCTGCGTTCTCTGCCATGCTCCCTGTGTTTTCCCTGCGTTCTCTGCCATGTTCCCTGCGTTCTCTGCCATGTTCCCTGCGTTCTCTGCCATGCTCCCTGTGTTCTCTGTCATGCTCCCTGCGTTCTCTGCCATGTTCCCTGTGTTTTCCCTGCGTTCTCTGCCATGTTCCCAGCGTTATCTGCCATAAGCCCTGCGTTCTCTGCCATGTTCCCTGTGTTTTCCCTGCGTTCTCTGCCATGTTCCCAGCGTTATCTGCCATAAGCCCTGCGTTCTCTGCCATGTTCCCTGCGTTCTCTGTCATGCTCCCTGCGTTCTCTGCCATAAGCCCTGCGTTCTCTGCCATGTTCCCTGCGTTCTCTGTCATGTTCCCTGTGTTCTCTGTCATGCTCCCTGCGTTCTCTGCCATGTTCCCAGCGTTCTCTGCCATAAGCCCTGCGTTCTCTGCCATGTTCCCTGCGTTCTCTGTCATGTTCCCTGTGTTCTCTGCCATATTCCCTGCGTTCTCTGCCATGTTCCCTGCGTTCTCTGCCATATTCCCTGCGTTCTCTGCCATGCTCCCTGCGTTCTCTGCCATATTCCCTGTGTTTTCCCTGTGTTCTCTGCCATGTTCCCTGCGTTCTCTGCCATGTTCCCAGCGTTCTCTGCCATATTCCCTGCGTTCTCTGCCATATTCCCTGCGTTCTCTGCCATGTTCCCTGTGTTTTCCCTGTGTTCTCTGCCATATTCCCTGCGTTCTCTGCCATGTTCCCTGCGTTCTCTGCCATATTCCCTGCGTTCTCTGTCATGCTCCCTGCGTTCTCTGCCATATTCCCTGCGTTCTCTGCCATGTTCCCTGCGTTCTCTGCCATGCTCCCTGCGTTCTCTGCCATGTTCCCTGCGTTCTCTGCCATGTTCCCTGCGTTCTCTGCCAGATTACCTATGTTCTCTGTCATGCTCCCTGCGTTCTCTGCCATGTTCCCTGCGTTCTCTGCCATATTCCCTGCGTTCTCTGCCATGTTCCCTGCGTTTTCTGTCATGCTCCCTGCGTTCTCTGCCATGTTCCCTGCTTTCTCTGCCATATTCCCTGCGTTCTCTGCCATGTTCCCTGCGTTCTCTGCCATGCTCCCTGCGTTCTCTGCCATGTTCCCTGCGTTCTCTGCCATGTTCCCTGCGTTCTCTGCCATATTACCTATGTTCTCTGTCATGCTCCCTGCGTTCTCTGCCATGTTCCCTGCGTTCTCTGCCATATTCCCTGCGTTCTCTGCCATGTTCCCTGCGTTCTCTGCCATGTTCCCTGCGTTCTCTGCCATGTTCCCTGCGTTCTGCCATGTTCCCTGTGTTTTCCCTGCGTTCTCTGCCATGTTCCCAGCGTTATCTGCCATAAGCCCTGCGTTCTCTGCCATGTTCCCTGCGTTCTCTGTCATGCTCCCTGCGTACTCTGCCATGTTCCCAGCGTTCTCTGCCATAAGCCCTGCGTTCTCTGCCATGTTCCCTGCGTTCTCTGTCATGTTCCCTGTGTTCTCTGCCATATTCCCTGCGTTCTCTGCCATGTTCCCTGCGTTCTCTGCCATATTCCCTGCGTTCTCTGCCATGCTCCCTGCGTTCTCCACCATATTCCCTGTGTTTTACCTGTGTTCTCTGCCTATTCCCTGCGTTCTCTGCCATGTTCCCTGCGTTCTCTTCCTATTCCCTACATTCTCTGCCTATTCCCTGCGTTCTCTGCCATATTCTCTGCGTTCTCGGCCTATTCCCTGCGTTCTCGGCCTATTCCCTGCGTTCTCTGCCATATTCCCTGCGTTCTCTGCCTATTCCCTGCGTTCTCTGCCATATTCCCTGCGTTCTCTGCCTATTCCCTGCGTTCTCTGCCATATTCCCTGTGTTCTCTGCCTATTCCCTGCGTTCTCTGCCATATTCCCTGCGTTCTCTGCCATGCCCCCTGCGTTCTCTGCCATATTCCCTGCGTTCTCTGCCATATTCCCTGCGTTCTCTGCCATATTCCCTGCGTTCTCTGCCATATTCCCTGCGTTCTCTGCCTATTCCCTGCGTTTTCTGCTATATTCCCTGCGTTCTCTGCCATATTCCCTGCGTTCTCTGCCATGTTCCCTGCATTCTCTGCCATATTCCCTGCGTTCTCTGCAATGTTCCCTGCGTTCTCTGCCATATTCCCTGCGTTTTCTGCCTATTCCCTGCGTTTTCTGCCATATTCCCTGCGTTTTCTGCCATATTCCCTGAGTTCTCTGCCTATTCCCTGCGTTCTCTGCCATATTCCCTGCGTTCTCTGCCTATTCCCTGCATTCTCTGCCTATTCCCTGCGTTCTCTGCCATATTCCCTGCGTTCTCTGCCATGTTCCCTGCATTCTCTGCCATATTCCCTGCGTTCTCTGCAATGTTCCCTGCGTTCTCTGCCATATTCCCTGCGTTTTCTGCCTATTCCCTGCGTTTTCTGCCATATTCCCTGCGTTTTCTGCCATATTCCCTGAGTTCTCTGCCTATTCCCTGCGTTCTCTGCAATGTTCCCTGCGTTCTCTGCCATATTCCCTGCGTTTTCTGCCTATTCCCTGCGTTTTCTGCCATATTCCCTGCGTTTTCTGCCATATTCCCTGCGTTCTCTGCCTATTCCCTGCGTTCTCTGCCATATTCCCTGCGTTCTCTGCCTATTCCCTGCGTTCTCTGCCATATTCCCTGCGTTCTCTGCCATGCCCCCTGCGTTCTCTGCCATATTCCCTGCGTTCTCTGCCTATTCCCTGCGTTCTCTGCCATGTTCCCTGCGTTCTCTGCCATGTTCCCTGCGTTCTCTGCCATGTTCCCTGCGTTCTCTGCCATATTCCCTGCGTTCTCTGCCATGCCCCCTGCATTCTCTGCCATATTCCCTGCATTCTCTGCAATGTTCCCTGCGTTCTCTGCCTATTCCCTGCGTTCTCTGCCTATTCCCTGCGTTCTCTGCCATGTTCCCTGCGTTCTCTGCCATATTCCCTGCGTTCTCTGCCATGCCCCCTGCGTTCTCTGCCATATTCCCTGCGTTCTCTGCCATATTCCCTGCGTTCTCTGCCATATTCCCTGCGTTCTCTGCCTATTCCCTGCGTTCTCTGCCATATTCCCTGCGTTCTCTGCCATATTCCCTGCGTTCTCTGCCTAATCCCTGCGTTCTCTGCCATATTCCCTGCGTTCTCTGCCTATTCCCTGCGTTCTCTGCCATGTTCCCTGCGTTCACTGCCATATTCCCTGCGTTCTCTGCCATGTTCCCTGCGTTCTCTGCCATGTTCCCTGCGTTCACTGCCATATTCCCTGCGTTCTCTGCCATGCTCCCTGTGTGTTCCCTGCGTTCTCTGCCTGTTCCCTGCGTTCTCTGCCTATTCCCTGCGTTCTCTGCCTATTCCCTGCGTTCTCTGCCATATTCCCTTCGTTCTCTGCCTATTCCCTGCGTTCTCTGCCTATTCCCTGCGTTCTCTGCCTATTCCCTGCGTTCTCTGCCATGCTCCCTGTGTGTTCCCTGCGTTCTCTGCCATATTCCCTGCATTCTCTGCCATGTTCCCTGCGTTCTCTGCCATGTTCCCTGCGTTCTCTGCCATATTCCCTGCGTTCTCTGCCATATTCCCTGCGTTCTCTGCCATGTTCCCTGCTTTCTCTGCCATGTTCCCTGCGTTCTCTGCCATATTCCCTGCGTTCTCTGCCATGTTCCCTGCGTTCTCTGCCACATTCCCTGCGTTCTCTGCCATATTCCCTGTGTGTTCCCTGCGTTCTCTGCCATGTTCCCTGCGTTCTCTGCCATATTCCCTGTGTGTTCCCTGCGTTCTCTGCCATGTTCCCTGCGTTCTCTGCCATATTCCCTGTGTGTTCCCTGCGTTCTCTGCCATATTCCCTGCGTTCTCTGCCATGTTCCCTGCGTTCTCTGCCACATTCCCTGCGTTCTCTGCCATATTCCCTGTGTGTTCCCTGCGTTCTCTGCCATGTTCCCTGCGTTCTCTGCCATATTCCCTGTGTGTTCCCTGCGTTCTCTGCCATGTTCCCTGCGTTCTCTGCCATATTCCCTGTGTGTTCCCTGCGTTCTCTGCCATATTCCCTGCGTTCTCTGCCAGGTTCCCTGCGTTCTCTGCCATATTCCCTGCGTTCTCTGCCATATTCCCTGCGTTCTCTGCCTATTCCCTGCGTTCTCTGCCATGCTCCCTGTGTGTTCCCTGCGTTCTCTGCCTATTCCCTGCGTTCTCTGCCATGCTCCCTGTGTGTTCCCTGCGTTCTCTGCCATATTCCCTGCGTTCTCTGCCATATTCCCTGCGTTCTCTGCCATATTCCCTGCGTTCTCTGCCATATTATCTGCGTTCTCTGCCATATTCCCTGCGTTCTCTGCCTATTCCCTGCGTTCTCTGCCTGTTCCCTGCGTTCTCTGCCTTTTCCCTGCGTTCTCTGCCATATTCCCTGCGTTCTCTGCCATGTTCCCTGCGTTCTCTGCCATATTCCCTGCGTTCTCTGCCATATTCCCTGCGTTCTCTGCCTATTCCCTGCGTTCTCTGCCATATTCCCTGCGTTCTCTGCCATATTCCCTGCGTTCTCTGCCATATTCCCTGCGTTCTCTGCCATATTCCCTGCGTTCTCTGCCATATTATCTGCGTTCTCTGCCATATTCCCTGCGTTCTCTGCCTTTTCCCTGCGTTCTCTGCCATATTCCCTGCGTTCTCTGCCATGTTCCCTGCGTTCTCTGCCATATTACCTGCGTTCTCTGCCATGTTCCCTGCGTTCTCTGCCATATTCCCTGCGTTCTCTGCCATATTCCCTGCGTTCTCTGCCATATTCCCTGCGTTCTCTGCCATATTACCTGCGTTCTCTGCCATGTTCCCTGCGTTCTCTGCCATGTTCCCTGCGTTCTCTGCCATGTTCCCTGCGTTCCCTGCTATGATTATTCATTCATCACGTGCATCAGCCAGAAACTGACCTTTCACCTGACCTTTCACCTGACCTTTCACCTCTCCATCCACCTCACCTCATCTTTCCATTCATCTCGTTTAAATTTTGGAAAGCCTTTGCAGCAATGGCCCTCTTTGCTAAGCTTTCTCATCTTTTCTCCTTCATTGCTCATCCTTCTCTCTGCCTTCTGAACTTGCTGACGCTCTGGCCTGGACCTCAGCATTTTTGGGGGGGAACATCCTTATTCTCATACATCTGTTTATCTACGTTAAAATATAAATCATGTTTCCTGATTTATGTTTCCTGCCGAGGTCCAAGTATTTCGATTTAGACGTTCCCCTTTGCAAGCCTTTCAGTTCCAAGTATCATCCTGAGACTGACCATCTCTATTCATTCACCTCAACATACACCTCCCCTCATCTCCCCATTCATCTCACTCAACTTTGGTAGGCCTTCAAGGCAACCGGCCTGTTTGATGCACCGGCCTCGACCTCGGTAATTTTTGGGGGGAAATATCCCTGTTCTCATACGCCTGCTTATGCATATTGAAGTATAATTCAGCGTGAATTTTTCCTGCCGAGGTCTGAGCGCCAAACTCTTAAAATATTGTATCAATAAAATTCTTCTAATTGCCTTTTCTTTCTGTGTGAGTTTTTCAGATTGAAATGGGTAACAGCCCAATGAGTGAAGAGCTGTTTAAAGTTTAAAATGTGTCTCTGGATGATTGAATCTTTCTAAAAGATCAAAATCTCTAAATACCAAAAGCTGCAGCAGAGCTGACCTGAATGAGCTGAAGATTTAGAAATCTGATGGTTGAAATAGTCCAAAGTATGAAGGAAGTAGTTAAAGGTCCAAAAACGTCCAGAACTGACTGAATAATGAAGAATAAACCGGACGGCAATAATGCTGAGTCAGCATCAGTCAGTGAAGACATCTGGACTCACCGAGCCTTTCTGCAGTTCCTCACAGCTGGAACCAGTCTCCATCGTCCTAATTCTGATGTGTTGTACTTCTCCAGGTCCAACTCATCCAGAACCTCCTCTGACATCTGCAGCATGTAGGCCAGAGCTGAGCACTGGATCTCTGAGAGCTCCTCTGATCTGTTCTCTGATTTCAGGAACTGTTGGATCTCCTGATAAACTGAGAGGTCCTTCATCTCCATCAGACAGTGGAAGATGTTGATGCTTCTGTCAGGAGAGATTCCACCAGTGTTCATCTTCTTCAGGTTGGTGATGACTCTCTGGATGGTTCCTGGACGGTTCTCTGTCTGACCCAGCAGGCCTCCTAAGAGTCTCTGGTTGGACTCCACAGAGAGGCCATGAAGGAAGCGAGCAAACAGGTCCAGGTGGCCATTTTCACTTCTGAGGGATTTATCCATGATTCTCCTCATGAACTCATCCAGAGATGTTTCACTGTATTTATCTCCCAGGAAGTTCTGCACCACCTGTGTGTTCCTGCTGGTGAAGCAGTGGAACATGTAGACTGCAGCCAGAAACTCCTGAATGCTCAGATGAACAAAGCAGTAGACTGCTTTCTGGAAGATCACGCTCTCTCTCTTGAAGATCTCTGTACAAACTCCTGAGTACACCGAGGCCTCTGTGACATCCAGACCACACTGCTGCAGGTCTTCTTGGTAGAACATGATGTTTCCTTTCTCCAGATGTTCCAACGCCAGCCTCCCCAGCTTCAGGAGAACTTCCCTGTCAGCCTCCATCAGCTCCTGTGGACTCCTCCCATGTCCTCCATGGTACTTGTTCTTCTTCCTCCTGGTCTGGACCAGCAGGAAGTGAGAGTACATGTCAGTCATGGTCTTGGGCAGCTCTCCTCTCTGCTCTGTGGTCAACATGTTCTCCAGAACCGTAGCAGTGATCCAGCAGAAGACTGGGATTCCACACATGATGTGGAGGCTCCTGGAGGTCTTGATGTGGGAGATGATTCTGCTGGACAGCTCTTCATCACTGAACCTCCTCCTGAAGTACTCCTCCTTCTGGGCGTCGCTGAAGCCTCGTACCTCTGTTACCCTGGCAACACATGAAGGAGGGATCTGATTGGCCGCTGCAGGTCTGGAGGTGATCCAGACCAGAGCCGAGGGAAGCAGGTTCCCCTTGATGAGGTTTGTCAGCAGAACGTCGACTGATGACTTCTGTGTGACGTCAGAAACCAGCCGACTGTGGCTGAAGTCCAGAGAAAGTCTGCTTTCATCCAGGCCGTCAAAGATGAAGAGAAGTTTGTGGCGAGCCAGCTGCTCTGCTGGGAGCTTCTGGAGGGTTGGATGGAAAACATGGAGCAGCGTGAGAAGACTGTGCTGCTCACCTCTGATCAGGTTCAGCTCCCTGAACGACAGCAGAACCACCACACGGACATCTTGGTTCTCCAAGCCCTCGGCCCAGTCCAGAGTGAACTTCTGCACTGAGAAGGTTTTTCCAACACCAGCCACGCCGTTGGTCAGAACCACTCTGATGGCTCCATGTTGGTCAGGTGAGGCTTTAAAGATGTCGTGGCACCTGATTGGAGAGTCATGGAGGTTCTGGATCCTGGAAGCTCTCTCCAGCTGCTTCACCTCATGTTGGCTATTAACCTCTTCACTCTGTCCCTCTGTGATGTAGAGATCAGTGTAGATCCTGTTGAGGAGGGTTCTACTTCCTGCTTCATCACTTCCTTCAGTCACACGTTCACATCTCCTCCTCAGACTGATCTTATGTTCCTCTAGAACCTCCTGCAGACCAACATCTGCTGGAACAGAGAAGAAGAGACAACTGAAGGAAAAACCCTGATTTAGTGATGAAGTTGGAGCAGAAACATCTGGAACATCAGGAGGTGTCATCATTAGAAGGTCTCTTAGGTCACATGATGTGATGCTAACCAATGGGATCCATCCTTAGAAGCAGAACCTTGTTAGATGGTCAGACAGCAGAGTTGTGCCTCTGCTTTGTGGCCAGTATCTGTTCACTGTCAGGATCTGATTCACAAAGCAGATCAGATGAAGAAATGCTGACAGAAACATGCAGCAGCTTTCAGCAACATCAACTCTTTAGCATCAGGTCACCATTGTCCTCATTTCTCTGCTTCTATCTGACCTTCTCCCACAAACACAGCAGCTACAGAAGAGGCAGAGAGACAGAAAATGCTTCCTGGCAGCATTTTCAGCCTTAATGAAGGAAATCTGGAGGAAATGCTCTAATCTGCCAGAGAAACAGCTCCTTGGATCAGCTAGTGTTCACATTTCAGATGCTTTTCTCCCTCACAGACTGGATTGGATGTTTTTAGAGAATAATTACAGATTAGAAATGACATGGGACTGATTTGGTCCTTTAGAAGTAAACAGCAGATAGAAATATTCCATGTTTCTACAAATATATCTGCTGTAATCTGGGATCTATTGTCAGAGGAAATAAAGCTTTCTGTCTCTCAGACTTTCCTTCCCTCTTTCTGTAAAGCAGCAGTGCAGCAGCTTGTTTTCTCCACCTTTTTGTTTCCATCAAAATGAGCTGCAGCTTTAAGGAGATCTTCAGTTTTAATGCATTTAGCACAAAGGGCTGAAAACAGAAGCACTTCAAAGCAAACCCAATAGGTTGTTGGGTTGAACACAGACGTTACATTTACAGCAGCTGGAAATCCAGAGATTCAGGGCAAATAATCGATCCCAGAAAGACTTTAAACACTTAGATTCCCAAATGCCAACTAAAGACGAGGAATTAGTCCAACAGAGACGATAGAAGGAAGTTCTGATTGGAGATGTTCAGTCTCACCTGGAGCACAGCTGCTCTGATTGGCTGCCAGCAGTCCAGGTCCTGGTCTGAAGAAGTAAAACAAAAGTAATCACACCCCTTCTCCTTCCTTTAGATCTTAACATAAATGCTCTTCCTAATTCATGCTTTACTTACCAGTTTATAAAACTCTAAGGTCCATTTTTAAACAAATGAATGAATATGCTTCTAAACATATATTTACACATTTCCATGCCAACAATTCTCCCTACAGCCAATGTGACTAAGACCATTGTACATGTGTGTATAACCAGGCCCAATGTTTCTGCAGTGAATACTACTGCTTTATTGACTAACAGCTGATGATTATGGAGCTTTAAGTTAAGTTAAAGTTCTAAACTAATTTACTTTCACTTTATAAACTGAAGACTGAGTCAATATTAGGTTTTATATCTCTGTGGAATCACAAGGATCAGTTAGAAACTGGGTTCTTACTCTGAGTCTGAGGGTCCAGGTTCTTCACTGAAGTCTGGAGGTTTCCCTTCTTTGGACCCATCACTCCTCATAGACGGACAGCTGGATCCTGGAGGTTCTGCTCTCTGTCTGTGGTTCTGACCTCTGAAACACCAACATGTTGTTATTCAGATCACATCAATCAGTGAGAAACTCTGATAAAAACCAGAGAAGAAGCTCTGAACACAAACTGCTGCAGAGAAGCAGAAGCTTTAAAGGTTCTTACTCTGAGGGTCCAGGTTCTTCACTGAAGTCTGGTTGTTTATTTTTGGACCAGTCACTCCTCATAGACGGACTGATGGATCCTGGAGGTTCTGCTCTGTTCTCCATCTCCTGGACTTCAGTCAGCCTGAGAGAGGAACCAGAACCAGTCAGTTCCCAGTGGTTCAGGTCCAGTCAGTGTTCTGTAGAGCAGAAAGCTGGTTCCCATCATGTGTGTAGAGGACCAGAGGAACCTGAGTTCAGCAGGTACCATCTGGGTCTGGATTGTCCTCTCCTTCACTACTTCATGCACCTCCTGATGTCTGCTGGCTGATCTCCTCAGAACCATCTGGAGAAGTTCTGCTTTCTTCAGAGAATGAAGCTAAAACTGAGGCTGAAACCTTTTCAGGTCTGAACTGGAATCCTGTTCCAGGTCTGTAGAAACATCCAGAGTGAATGAAGGAGGGAACATTTCCTCTGAAGTTCTGATGTGTTGGTTCTGAACACAGCGGCCCACAAAGATGAACAAAGATGCTGCAGCTTCACTGCTAAAAGGAACTAAAAGCAAGTAAAACTGGATTGAAATGAGTGTTTTTGTCCTTGATCTGAGCAGCTAAATAGGATTATCTGCCAACTGAATACCATTTAGCTCTTAATATAGGATCAACTCATCTCCATCATCTTATTTCAAGGTCAGTATATCTAATTATCTTATTTTAGGGATCAAAATACTCATTCCATTGGCAGATAATCTGATTTAGCTGCTCAAATCAAGGACAAATACACTCATTTCCAGAAAGTTTTACTTCCTTTTAGTTCTCTTCTGCAGCTTGTAACTCTTCTCTTGGACCATCCTGCAGGTCATTCTCCAGAAGAACAGCAGAGATGGATTTATCTGATTGAAGATTTTACCATGATGAGCTCAATCAGAACCAAGATGTTCCTCTGAAAAAGATTTGATTTAGGAGGAACATCTTGGTGTTTCAGCTCCTTTATGACCAAAGTTATATTCAGGTGACCTGAAGCTTTTCTCTATTTATTTCTTTGGCTGTAGAATCCAAACTGTGCAGGGAGTGTCCTTCTGCCGTTTTCTCCAAGACTTCTTCAACTTTCACTATCTGACAGTTATTCAGTATTAATTGTGTTTCTGACTGAGCAATAACTGTTTAAAGGGCAAAGCAACAAACTTCAGGCAAGTCCTGTCTGCTGAATAAACGGCAATGAGAGGGTTAAAAGTGACGCTGTTACAAACTAGTCTGCATGAACTGCTGAACAACATTTCTGGCTCCTTTTCATTCCATAGAAACTTTGATATTTGTCAATTAGGGCAGCCATTTAAAAGTATTAATAAACTATATGAAGCCTAGGCGGAAATTCAACTGAAGAAACTGAATTACTTACATTCATCCAATCAGAGGCTCATCCCCTCCGACGTAAGCCAATCAGCTTTGAACCAGACCTCCACGAAGCCCAATCAGCATCCAGAGTTCATCTTAAAGGTCTTCAGATCACGTCTCAGCCTGCTACCCAGCCAAAGCTCAAGCAGTGGTTGGCCAATGTCTGATTAGGACTCAGATGACCTGATTCAACCCACCTCCATCCCTTCTCCACCATGGTAGCCAAGCTCCATCTGGCTTTCCCATGGTGCTCCTTCAACCTCGTCCCTATCAGAGTGGAATTCCTCCTGGACTCTGACTGCATTCCCTGTCACATCTCAATGGGTCCGGCAGAAGACCGCCATGTTGAGCCTGGTTCTGCCACAGGTTTCTTCCCAAAGGGGAGTTTTTCCTCTCCACTGTCGCCTCATGCTTGCTCATCATGGACAGGTTGATGCAAACCTGTGTTTATCCAAGCTGGACATCTATCTTTGTGGGTCCCTGAGTGAAGCACTAGTATCAGCTCTCCCAGTCTACTGGATCTCACCAATACAGCTCAAGCAGATGGTCTCACCAACCAGCGTCTATGGACTGAACCAACTTGGTCTATCTCCACTCCACCACCAGTTTCAGGCCTGGGGGGAAACATCCCTGTTCTCATACACCTGCTTATGCATATTAAAGGAAAATTCAGCGCTAATGTTTCCTGCTGAGGTCTGAGCGCCAAAGTCTTAAAATAATTGTAGCAATAAAATTCTTCTAATTGTCTTTTTCTCTCCGTGTGAGTTTTTCAGATTGAATTAAAATAGAATTTATGTGAACAAAGACAACAGGCGATAATAAAGCAGATGCTAGACAACTGAACACATCTGGATCAAACATGGTGCAGCCGTAGAGAAAAGCAGGAAACCAGGAAATACAAGGAAACGCCTCTGAAGGAGCAACTGGATCCACAACCAGGAGAAAAAGGAGAGAAAAACTCCAAATGGCCGTATTCTAAAGGACTCTGATTGGTGGCCTGCTGTGATGTCATCAGAGGCTGGTTGGAAAAGAACTAAATAGCAACCATGACATGTTGTTCTGCAGGAGACAAACTGTCTCTAGAGAGATTTTACAGAAAGGTGCGGCTGCTGCTGCAAAGAATCAGAGATCAACTGAGAACAAAGTTTGATTTTCAGCTTTTATTCAGCAGCTAAATCACAATCTGCAGACTTCAGAGTTTTCAAAGCACTTTTCCTGATTCAGCTCAATTCTTCATCTAGAACAGGATGTGAGTCTCTGACGTCAGCATTAGCTAAGATCATGAGGAAGAAGCAGCAGAGAACCGGTACCGGTTCTACTGAACAACTGCAGCTGCTACATGTGGAGAATGCAAAGTTCCATTTAGTAAAACATCTTTTGGTAAAAATGTTTTTTTCTGTCAAAGGAACCAACCTGTGGGATGGTCTTCCCACAAATCTGAGTCTGACTAGACGTTCCACTCAGAAAGCAAACGATGCTAAAGGCGCTTTTACATCATTATTCAGTTTTTGTCTGAAGAAAAGAGACAAAGGAAGGAAACTGAGCGTTTGTTGGTGCTGATAAGCAGGAAATCAGAGCCTGACCAGCACCACGGTTACATGAAGCAGCAGCTTGGTTCTGAAGGAGAACCAGACTGAGTTCTGTTCCTGGTTCTGTTCACAGTCCACAGAGAGAAAAGCAGAACAAGTTCACACTCACCCTGATCCAGAGTCTTCTCTCTGTTCTGTTCTGCTGCTAAATGGAGTCAGAACCTGTTTCTCCTGATCTGATACCTGACTGTAACTGACTCACCTGAGGCTCCGCCCCCTGTCCAGGTGAGTTTACCTGACTTTAAAACACCTTTCCTCTCAGTTCTTCTCTCTGTTCTGTTCTGCTGCTAAATGGAGTCAGAAAACTGTTTTCTCCTGATCTGATACCTGACTGTAACCTGACTCACCTGAGGCTCCGCCCCCTGTCCAGGTGAGTTTACCTGACTTTAAACACCTTTCCTCTGCAGTTCTTCTCTCTGTTCTGTTCTGCTGCTAAATGGAGTCAGAACCTGTTTCTCCTGATCTGATACCTGACTGTAACCGACTCACCTGAGGCTCCGCCCCCTGTCCAGGTGAGTTTACCTGACTTTAAACACCTTTCCTCTCAGTTCTTCTCTCTGTTCTGTTCTGCTGCTAAATGGAGTCAGAACCTGTTTCTCCTGATCTGATACCTGACTGTAACCGACTCACCTGAGGCTCCGCCCCCTGTCCAGGTGAGTTTACCTGACTTTAAACACCTTTCCTTTCATGCCTTTACATGCCTGCATCATTCCTTTCACTTCTTCTCTTTTTATCAGCAGTGAACTGAGCTGTAAAACTCTGAGGTCAGGTTGTAACTTGTCTGTTTTTCAGGTTTCTTCTCAGTCTTCAGCTCATTTCCAGTCAACATTTTATTGCATTCAGTAGTTTTGTTCTCTGGAAACATTTTATAGGGTCCTCACCCTTATAGAGTGGTGGTAAGGGACTTTCTGAGAGACAAGAAAAAAGACCCCCCACCCAAAAAAAAGCAAAAAGCCTAGCTCCTCCACTGGAGGCTGGTTAATTAGTTTCAGCAGCCTGATGGGTTAAAGGTGCAGCTCTAGTAATGTCATTTACTGAGGATCAATAAACAGGAAAATAATGAATAATCCTGAATAACAAGTGGAAACATCTACAAAGAATATATATACATGTACATCTCCTTGTTTTTGATTGCTACACGGAGCACTTCTCACCAGGCTGGTGGTAAAAATAGAGAAAAAGAGAAATTAATCTGCAGCAATAAGCTTTAAAGTGCTTGTATCTGCTCTGTGATCCAGGGACCAATTGACTTTTCTAAACTCCTCTATTCACCTTCCAGAGAGATCAGAGCCTCCATCTCTATGTAAAAACCTCTTTTCATCAGTTCCTCCACATTTTCTGCTGACAACCCTTTGCTTCAGATTTTATTTAGCAGAGCAGGTCCAACTGTGACAGAAACAGAAATGATTCCAGGCCTGTATTGAACACAGGGACTGGAAAGTGTCCACAGAGGACGCTGATCTGGAAGACTTGCCATCATCTGTGTTGTCCTATAGTCACTTCTGCACTGATGCAGTCCTACCCACAGAGACAGTCAGAGTTTTTCCTAAACAGAAAGCATGTGTGGACGATGCAGGCTGAAGGCAGGAAGCGCGCTTCCTGGATCCACAGAGCATGACCTGCAGTGTGGATGCAGATCAGGAGACAGACTGGCCTACAGCAGGGCTACAAGTCAACTGAAGAAATGCACCTTAAGAGTCAAAGAAGGGACAAATGTTCTTTTTCTTTTGCTAGAAGACATAAAGCATATTAGTATAATAGCTCAGCGCTCAGGAAGCATGACTAAAAAGTCTCTTCCTGTTCTCAGGAACTCTGATAAACAGTTTTCTGGTTGGCTGCTGGAACCAGAGTCAGGACAGAAATCAGCACAACAAGCTTTGTTTCTGCAGAGATCTGAGTGTCCTTGTTCCTCCACAGCCAGAAAGCATCATTCTAAACACATTTAGAGCTGCTCACACCAAACACTCAACACAGCTGCTCACCACTGTTGTATAGTAATGAAGTAAAAATACTTCACTGCTGTACTTAAGTAGGATTTTGGAGTACTTTATACTTTCCTCGAGTACAATTTTTTTGATAGATGTTATCTTTTACTACATTTCCCTGAACGTTAATTGCATACTTTTACTCCCATACATTTTCAATGTTTGGATTAGTTGAGAGAGAGAGAGAGAGATTAATATCCGTTTTATTTGACACAAAGGCATAGCTGCACTAAGATCAACCGTCTGTACCTGTTTGTAGAACTAGTGAGGTGGAATCATTCATTTTGTCCTTAATTAAAGTCGCTCCATTCTTCTACTATGAAGCCTTGATATTTCTAGTTAAAGTATTTGTTTCATTTTAACAGAGAAAACCTCTGCCTTTGACATTATTGTAAATATGAACAATTCAGTCTTAAAGTATGGCTGTAATGAAGACCCGGTTTGTTACCAGATAAGTAACACATGCACCTGAAACACTGGAACGTGCACACAGCACTTTGTGATGATACGTGGCAGAAATAAGAAAAGCCAAAGAGGAAAACAGGACAGGAATAATCAGTCCGTACTTAAAAGTCATAAAACTGTCAGATGCAACCTGCACAGAGACATCATCAACCACCAAATCATATAAACTGGGTTTATTAAACATTAGATCTCTGTCAGGAAAATCCCTTTTAATTAATGACTTTTTATTGACAATAATCTTGATGTTATGTTTTTTAACAGAACCATGGTTACATGAATCTAATGAAGCAGCCATTCTGCTGGAGTCGACTCCTCCAACTACAATTTTCTTTGTGAGAGCAGACAGCAAGGAAAGTGGAGGAGTAGCAACATTGTTTAATGATTCCTAAAGTGTAAAAAAAGGTGTGTTTTTTGGGAAAATTTGACTCTTTTGACATTGGCTCTCCAGG